>NC_140964.1:27187442-27224942 GCF_056783735.1 Eptatretus burgeri
TATTTTCTTAACTTTTGCCTCTGTTTACTCTGAGAGTGATACAAATCGAACTCCAGTCCTGTTATCTTGAACCTAATAAACGCCTTCTGCTTCTCCTTAATAACATTCCTTACCTCACTACTCAACCACCCTGGTCTCTTTCTGCTTCTAGTTTTCCACCTCATTGGAATGCACTTACTCTGCACTCTACACATTCGGTCCTTGAAGGTTTCCCATTTCTCTGATGCTGATTGTCCTGTTGTTCGCTTCTCCCAATCTACATCACCCAACTCTTTCCTCATACACTCAAGGTTTGCCTTCCTGAAATCTAATAGCCTTATTCTACTATCCTGAACTCTAACCCTCAACAGAATCCTTGCACACACGATGTTATGGTCAATTTATCCTAAATGCTCCACCACCTCCACCATATTGGGATCGTTACTTTAAAAGAGGTCTAACACTGCACTCCCCCAAGTGGGCTTATCTACAAACTGGGATTAAAAGCAATCCAGGACTAAAACTGGGAAATCCTCATCTGCTCTGCCCTTTCCCTGTTCCTGGACCCAATGTATCCCTGGCAAGTTAAAATCCCCCATAATCAATACCCTTCCCTTACCACATGCCCTTTTGAATTCTTCATGTACTCCTCCTTCCTCCACACCTGAAGCCTTATAAAAGCATCCTATCAGTATCTTACTGTTTTTACAATCTCTAATCTCTACCCATGCAGAATCCTCCACATTAATTCTCTCCTTTATATCATCCCCCTCTCTCGATGCAATTCTGTCTTTTACCCAGATTGCTACTCCTATTTTTTCCTTCCCATCACACTGATGCACCTTTCGGCCTTCTTATCCTGTCCTCTAGTTACTCGCCTTCTTAAACAGTGTCTCACTTACTGAAACTATATTGTACTCCTCACAAACAACTTTGGCATCAAGCTCTTCCATCTTATTATTTAAACTCCTGGAATGGTATAGAATATGTTTAACTTTTCCCTTCTTGAAATTCTATTTTCTTTCCTGAGCCAGGGGTCATCCCCATACCCAGATTTTTCTTCTTTCTCTCTCTCTCTTGGCTCTTTCTCCATAATCTTCCCGGAATGTACGAGACGCGCCTGTCTTGTGTATAGAGCGAGTAAGATTGTTTAAGGGGTTTTTACGTGCTTAATAGATAAGACTTTCTTTGTGTACTGCATTGCTTTTATTGCTTGTAAATACGAGCTTTTGTTGTAAATAATAACTTTTGCCAAACCTGTTTGATTGTCTCCTTCCTCCATTGGTCAGGTCTAGTGTGTAATTAGATGGGATGTTGTACCCCACAATTAGTTATGCTAGACAGCCGATCTCCACCTACAGTTCGCTTGGTGATACATAATAGATGAGGGTGGAAAGTAGAGAGCGTGCGGTTCTCTTTCTGTGGTGGTTAATTTGCCGGGACGGTAAAGTGAAACTCGACACGAGGACCCTGCCAGAATTAACCATCACAGGCGGAATCCGTGGTTGCTAAGCAACTTGCTGGGCTGTGGAGTATCCGTGGCCTACCGGCTTAAGGATATAAGGTCGGGACATGGATCCAGGTCCTCGTGACCCCTGCGGGGGATATGTTCCTGAAAAATGCCACGAATATCGAATACACAAAAGTTGGGGCATTGTTTTAATGGGAAAAAGGGGGATAGGTTCCTGGCGGTTCATGATTTACAGGGAAAAATCAAAAATATCGTGAGAAACTGCAAATGCGCCCACGAAAAACCGAAAAAAAACCTCTGTGAATATGTGAATCACAGGGCCGCGACTGTAGAAGCAGGTTACATTTTATGAACCATGAATACGCAGGGTCTGCGAATAGCGGAACTGCGAATGTCAGGGCCCAACAGTGTACAGATTTCTGCAGTGATCGAGGCTCATAAAAGGAAGACATTGACACAGCAATGAGCAGAGGAAGTTGGTACATAGGGGAAGCAGGAGAAATATGGAATGAAAAAACATATGGGCAGCATCTGGAGAGAAATAATATCGGACAATGGTGCTGTGTGAATCGAGTCGACAAGGAACGTGTAAGCAGACGAGAGCTGACCAAAATGGTAAATGTGAGAAAGTGCTGGTAGACAGGAAAAGAGAGCCAGTAAGAATGTAAAAGATCATCAATAGGCAAAGGGATAATGTAAGATGATGATGGTTTCCACTTTAATCGAGTGGAGAGAGGAACGCAATTCGACAGACTTGGGGAAGTGACTCCGCAGGAGAGAGTAGAGTGGGACAAAAGAGTCAAGTAAGCAGTTTGGTTTTTGGGAAGGTAATGCGTTTTGCGTTGCGAGAAGAGCAAGTGCAGCCTGATTGGGGTGATTGTGGAATAAAATCTGAGGGGCCAGGTCAGGCAAGACCATAAATGAGATGATTATAAACTGCTAGTCCACCAACCTGTCTGCAGTGGGAGAGGAGCAGGCCTTGTATCTCAATCTCCTGTTGAGTAACTGCACCTAGTCTCCAGGGCTTGAATTCCACTGCTTCAAAGGATGAAGGTTAGATGTGGCAGCACCAGTCCACATTGGACATCCTTACTCCAGGGCACTGCAGATGAAGGCTTTGCACACTGTTAGGAACTGAGGACAGCCACTAAATGACTTTCCTCTGCTGAGGATTCCAAGGTGCTACCCTGGCTCTGAAGGTAAGATTTGATATGAGATCGGCTCACAAAAGGTTATTCCAAGTTCTTCATCCAAGGAACTCCAAAGACTGCATCTTTGCCAAAAGTTGTTTGCAGAAGTAAACTGGGGGTTGCCCACACAGACAGATTTATGTACAAAGTGGGTGTATGTGTATGTGTGACTTGAAAGCATTGAATGACACATTCCTACGAAATGACCAGCTTTTTATTGTCTCCAATTTACCAGACAAGGACGCGGCTGCAGCCTACCTCAGTGTGTGAGATTTTTCATAAACAGTGAAATCACCTGCAAAGTGATATCTGGAGTTTCTAAAGACACTCCGAGAGGTCTTTCATGTAAACAAGGAACAGGATATATTTCTGAGGACACTCTCTTGAACGACACCAGCCATGAAGCATGATCGATGGAAAACCATCGATGATGACACATTGCTTGTGAACATGAAAAAAAATCCACCAGCCGGTCAAGGTGAAGACCCCGTGTGTCCTTGACAGAAAGATTTACTCAGCTTCAATGTGTTTATGTCTCCCTGTATTGCAGTACTGAATCCATGGTGTTGTTTCTGATCAATGCTCTAAATTTCTCAAACTGTATACGTGCTAAATGTTCATGGAGTTGAAATGTGACATAAAATAAGATGGTAATGAACTGAGTTCAGGTGTGCTGATAATCTTACATTGTCATTGTCTATATGCTACATGGGCACTGTTGGCATCTGCAGTTACTGCATCAAAGCTAAATAATTTAAAAAAAGAAATTAATTGCAGCCAAAAGAGGTCGGAATACACCTCACCAACCAGTTAGATCGAACTTCTACCAGTATATTGGTTACTTCAAAAATCGATTATTGTACAAAATTGTTGCACATTATTAAAGACTTCCTTTTTAACCGAAAAAAACGTAGCATGCATTATTTATAACAATGAAGTTCCCATTTAATTTCCTTTGAGGTGACTTATCTTTTGGAGTTTCTTATACAAAGAGTACGAAGAATGCTCGAAAGTTAGGAGAAAGCCTTGCTTGTTTTATCCACTACTTTGATACAAATTACACCAATTGTTAGGTTTGATTGTTCCAATTGATTGTTTACCAGTTGATTGTTCGGTCACCAATTCCTTTGGTTAGGCCTCATGTTAACAAATCCCACATATGGTGTATGTATATGTCAGAAAGTGAAATTTAGTCCAGTGTGTTCCTCTTACCCTTATAGTTCAATAGAGAGTCGTAGTTCGCATTGAAATGTTAACAAGGCAATTTATTTAAGGGACGTGAAATTAAATAAAACATTATGATGTCATAATAGCTTTTGATTTGAGAAGACTAAAAAATAGGAAACGTTTGCCAAGAGATCTCGATGTAAGCTTGTGGAAAGGGCGGGGGGGAGGTGATGTCACTGCTTGGGGGGGGGGATATTTAAGAAGAGGATGCGGGAGTGGTAAAGTGAGGGAGTTAGTTGGGGAGTGGCCGGACAAGGTTTGCCTGGTAGAGATTGCGTGAAGGGCACTCTGGTGGACCAATCAGTCACTCTCGAGAGTTACCCTTGGAGGACTGGACCAGTTGGACATGGGAAGAAGGCTGAGGGGTGGTGACGACAATGAGTAAGCAACAGATACAAGTTGTAGGGTAGGGGCAGGCCTGCTCTGGGCCTAACAAAGACAGTACTTCCCACGTTTAGTGGGACATCAGCGTTGGGTAGATTGTGCACTTATTGCGATTATCTGCTGGAGGCTGAGGCAGTGGTTGTCCATATCCCAATTACTGATTGACGACGCTGTGCATGCAATAACCTTTTGGAGGTTGGCTTCAGGTAGGAATTCACAAAAGTGCTAATTATGTTGAAGTTGATTCCTGGTGGTGAAATGCAAAGGCCTTGGACTTGCCTGAGTTTGTGTAAACTTATGAGTTTGCATTTGTGTAAGCCATCATTCTTTATCTGTGTGTCACATTTCAACAACATCGGTAAATTCATGTCCAAGAAATGGTTGAGGACGTGTTCAACATTGGGGTTTTTTTACCAGTCGGCCAGATCACAAAATAAAGTGAGAGGCATGTGTATGCCATCAAGTGTTGCGCTTGTGTCCAGTTTGAACAAAATCTGACCATGCCTGTCTGAGAAATGGTTGGGGACACATTTAAGCAGAAAAATGGTTGTCAGTCGGCCATGTTGAATCTGATCTCGAAACAAAATAACAAGCATATGTAAGCCATCATTCTTCATCTGTATGCCACGTTTGAACAACATTGGTAAATGCATGTCTGAGAAATGGTTGAGGACGTGTTCAACATCAGGTTTTCTTACAACTTAAATGGCTGCCAGTCAGCCAACTTGAATCTGAACTCGCAAAAACACAACGTGCTTTTTTGTTTCCCCTCATGTGTTGTCTTTTTGCCAAGTACAGATAAAATCGGTCCATACATGTCAGAGATATGTTTGCGGATGCACGAACGCACGCACAGACACAAAAATTGAGACCAAATCCACAAGCCCCCATTTTTGACGGTCCAATGGGGGCTAATAATATCTACCATCATGCATATCTTACCTTGAATGAAACACATTCACCAACAAGCACAACCACCCAACTCACCTCTGGATCAAACTGTTATTCAAATATTCAAACAGTATATATAAACGGCCTTTATGCCTTCGGCGACAAAGTCGCCGGTGGCATTATGTTTTCGGGTTGTCTGTGCTTACGCAAGTCCGTCCGTCCATGATATTTTTCTGTTTTCTCCGCAACCCGATTGACACAAAGTTTTCACCATAGGGGCGACTATTCATGTAAAATGTTTTTATAACTATGACGTCATCGGTGAAGTAGTGTGGCAGCCATGCTGGAAAAAAGGAAAAACTTTGGACCTCCATATCTCTGAAATCACTCGACAGAAAGAATTGAAACTTGGCACATGTGAAATACCCCCCATGGGAAACAAGAATGGCTTGACAGATCGAGGGAAAACTTCACTCACATATTCCCCAATCCTTGGGGGGTACCCAGGAGTTCACGAATAATTAATAGGTTACATGGTCTGGCAGCCATATATTGGATTGAATGAAAATCTTTGAAAATTATTTCTCTTGAACCGCTTCATCAATCGGCATGAAACTTCAAAATTGTTATCGAGTAGTGATCGCGAATATGTGTTTTGCCTAGGCCTAGGCTGGGATGGTACCATTCTCCTGGATTTAAGCTGCAACTTAAGAGTTGCTACAACAAGCCGGTGGTCAGTATTGAGGAATTGAGCACTCCGGTGGTTCCTGCAGTTCTGGATCATACTCCAGTGACCATCAATGAGCACATGGTCAATCTCCTTTGCCACACCGGCAGCGTTGGAATACCAAGTCCAGCGATAAGCTTGTGGGTGCTGAAACCATGAACCAGCCGCTGTGTGTCCATGACTTCTTGCAAAATCAAGGAACTTAGTGCTATTCTGGTTCACAGTTCCAGACCCATGTGGACCAACACATGTCTCATAACCATCCTCATCAGTTCCAGTCGATTCATTAAAATCCCCCAAGACTGGAAGAATATCTCGCCTGGGGCACTGATAAACAACAGACTCGAGCATGGCATAGAATGTGTCCTTCATACTGAGATCACTTGCCTCAGCCGGAGCAGATACAGAGACCAGGGAAATGACACCCAAGGAGTGACGAATCCTTAGTCTCATAATATACTTGTTGACCGGTGTTACCTCAATTATCATTGGAGTCAGCTTATTGGACACAACTACAGCAACTCATTGGGCATGGTAACCATCAGAGTGACCAGACCAATAGTAGGTATAACCACCCACCATGATCTCACTGCAATCTGGTCTCCGAACCTCAGAGAGTGCTGCAACACCTATGTCCAAACACTTGAGCTCAGATGATAATAGAGACAGGTGGTTATCCTCTCTTCAGGATAGGACATTCCAGGCACCCACCCGAAGAGACTGCATCAGGTTAACCCAAGGAGACGCTGTCTGGTGAACATCACCTCAGCACCACCCCAACACACTCTCCTGCAATCTGACCCGGGAATGTTACCCCGTGGTTTCCCTCTGATCATCAAAGACTGGGGGTCCTGAAGACACTGCCCCAATCGTCATATAATGTCATAATTTCATACGAAGAATGCTACATCCGATCAGTATGAAAATTTTTGAGGGTCATCTGGGGATAAATTTGTGAACAGAAAAAAGAATTATGACATCGGTCACGTGGTTCGGCAGCCAGATACGTGTGTGTGTGTGTGTGTGTGTGTGTGTGTGTGTGTGTGTGTGTGTGTGTGTGTGTGTTTAAAACCTTCAAAAATCTTCTCCGAAATGGCTGAACAGATTGAGCAGAAACTTTAAAGGTATGACCACCGATCCACGAGGAACACCGATCAAAGTTCCCTTCTATGATGTCATAAGTCACATGGTTTGGCAGCCATATTGGATTTACCCCAAAACTTTTTTAAAAAATCTTCTTTTCCAGAACGGCTGGACAGATTGCTCACACGTTCCCCAAGCCTTGGGGATACCAGCGGTGTTCATGAATAATTGATAGGCCACATGGTTTGGCAGCCATATTTAATTGAAGGCAAATATTAAAAAAAAATTCTTTCTTGAACCACAGCATCAATTGACATGAAGCTTCAAAATTATGATCTCGTCGTGATGGGGAAATATAGGTTTTAAATTTCAACCTGATCGGAAGCATGGTCTGCAGCCAGAATGATTTAATTTTTTGAGTGCGTTCTTTTTGATTTTTTGTTTTTTTGAATAAGGCTCACTTGGCTGCAACTGGATGGGTGTGAGGTCGAGGAGGAACAGCTGAAACCTGAGTCCTATCCAGGTTCCTCCTGATGACTTCATCTTTGCTTTTTGCTCGTTTGTGTTCCTTCTGATGACTCTAATGCAGAACCTATTTTATTTGTTCTTCCATATGATTTGAATTTAATATTTTAAATTGAAAATTTGCCTCCAGAAGGGTGGACTCACACCAAGTCCTTCTCAAGACTGCGTGGGGTAAATATTCTTTGAATATCATCTTGTTTCACTTGCAAATGTACCGGTAGCGTGGAATATCTTCTTAGGAATGTTGCTGTCTACGAAAGGCATTCGTACAATGTGGAATGGAAAAGCATCTCGTTTATCAAATAATTTGGTGTGAAATTTATTATTATTGATAATGATTTGTAATTCTAAAAATGAAACTGAAGTGTGAGTTTGGTTTTCCTTTTTTAATTTGAGTTCTTTTGGATATATATTGTCGTGGAGCTGGCGGTCCAGGTTAATCCCCCCCACCCCCGACCCAATTTGTGGTGACGGGCGGTTAACACCGCTGGCCCAGATAGCCGAGCGGTTCTTTTTTTTTAAGGAGGCAGACACGTTGATCCTCAGAGATTGTAACATGCGCGGGAGGGGTGGGGTGCAATGGCGGAGCGACGCAGGCACAGATGGACGCACAGCACAGTGGGGGTTTATACTTGAACCCCATGACAAATACATGGACACAGCAACTTAAAATAAACGTGGGAATTTAATGAAAATAGACAAATATTTGCAAAGGACAATAATCAGAATCTAATAATAGGTGAGGCAAACTAAAGTCGAAGTCATGAGTGTCTGCAAACTTTCCTCTGTAAAAGTCTGCAAAAGTCGAATAAGGTGTCTGCAAAGTTTCCTCGACACACAGACTTAAATATGGACACGGGGAAACAAAATAAAAGAAAATCCTTCCTTTATCCTGGCACTTAGCTTGGTCCAGAGATGGTCTTTGTGGAACTTGGAATTGAGGCGCTTCGTCCTGCACGTGCAGCTGCGCACTAAATAGCACCAATTCGCTCTCTCGCAGCGGGACAAACGTACGTCAGGTAATTCGTGAGCGGTATTCAACGCCAAGCCACAGAGACCCAGTGCAGCTTAGAATGGCGCCGTCCACTTCAGTGACAAACACGAAGTTGCGAAGCCCGTCCCATACGACCAGCCAAGAGTCAAGCCTGGTGGTGGCTTTGTGGTTAGGGTGGCGGCTTGGGATCCTAGGGTCCTGAGTTCAAGCCCCGTTGGCCGCTGAATTAAAAATACACCAGGAAGTTGACTCAGCCTGTCATCCTTCTGAGGTCGGCAAAACGAGCACCAGTGTACTGGTAAGGGGGACACTGCATCAGCGGCATAGCTGCATCCCAACCAATGATGCAATCAGCAGCCACAGGCTGCATTCGATAGAGAGCCAATAGTCAATGGCTTGGGTCTCGCTTCACCATGCAAGCCAAATTGTCTCAGCACGAATATGAGAATCGTGCAGTCTTGTTCATGCGTCGAAGGCCAGCCATAAAGCCCTGTTCTTACAGGCCATCTCCAAGCTACATTCTCTCTCGACCACGTGTGACCCTCACTCCGCACTCGTGCGTTCCTCCTCTCGATTTCTGGCTGATGTCACCGAACCACCATTCCTCCTCAAGGGCGTGGCTTGCTCACATGAAACCCGGTAAGGCGGGGCTTCTCGCCTGTTTGGAACGTTTGGCGAGCTTTTGTTATAGTTGTAATAAAAGCACAACTTCTTCCTGACTGACTTGTAAATGCAAAAACGTAGGAATAGGTTACAGGGGGCAATCACATACTGGGGGAACATATCCTTAATCCCTATCTACTTAACACTGCACCCTCCCCCCCCCCCCCCGTGTGGTGACACCTAATACATAAGCTCACAGTTTCCCTACTTAATTTACATCGAGATGTCTCCAACACGTCCAGAGACCAAACAACTCTATTAAATCCTAACTTTCGGATGAAATTCCTCCATCTACCTCTACAATCGTAACAATATCATCATGAAGCTGATCAAATACAAGTTGGGTCACTCGATCAAGATCGGGTTATTTAGACTTCAGTAAACCATCATGAAGATTGAGGCGTAAACTGCAGCAAACATTAACTCAGAAGTACACGACAGCAATGTTGGTCCAAATGGACTCATTTCTTTCTTTGAGGTCAGTTTCTATTTAGTCTCATGTTGTCGTTATATTTCTTTGATTTTCAGACACACACACACACACACACACACACACACACACACACACACACACACACACACACACACACACACACACACACACACACACACACACACACACACACACACACACACACACACACACACACACACACACTTTCCTTGATTTTAAACAGTTTATTTCCCTGGTGTTGCAACGCTTTTGTTGCTTTTCTAATAAGGTGTCTGTATGCATCATGCAACAATACGGTGTCTGCATGTGTCGTTCAACAATACGGTGTCTGCATGTGTCGTTCATCAATACCGTGTCTGCATGTGTCGTTCAACAATACGGTGTCTGCATGTGTCGTTCAACAATACGGTGTCTGCATGTGTCGTTCAACAATACGGTGTCTGCATGTGTCGTTCATCAATACCGTGTCTGCATGTGTCGTTCAACAATACGGTGTCTGCATGTGTCGTTCAACAATACGGTGTCTGCATGTGTCGTTCAACAATACGGTGTCTGCATGTGTCGTTCATCAATACCGTGTCTGCATGTGTCGTTCAACAATACGGTGTCTGCATGTGTCGTTCAACAATACGGTGTCTGCATGTGTCGTTCAACAATACGGTGTCTGCATGTGTCGTTCAACAATACGGTGTCTGCATGTGTCGTTCAACAATAAGGTGTCTGCATGTGTCGTTCAACAATACGGTGCCTGCATGTGTCGTTCAACAATACGGTGTCTGCATGTGTCGTTCAACAATACGGTGTCTGCATGTGTCGTTCAACAATACGGTGTCTGCATGTGTCGTTCAACAATACGGTGTCTGCATGTGTCGTTCAACAATACGGTGTCTGCATGTGTCGTTCAACAATACGGTGTCTGCATGTGTCGTTCAACAATACGGTGTCTGCATGTGTCGTTCAACAATACGGTGTCTGCATGTGTCGTTCAACAATACGGTGTCTGCATGCATTTTGCAGCAATATGGTGCCTGCTGCTTTGTGCAGTAATACGGTGTCTGCATGCATTGTGCAGCAATAATGTGTCTGTATGCATTGTGCAGTAATAATGTCTCTATGCATCGTGCAGCAATAAGGTATCTGCATGCGCCGTGCAGTAATACGGTGTCTGCATGCATTGTGCAGCAATACTGTGTGTGCATGTGTTGTGCAGCAATGCGGTGTGTGCATGTGTTGTGCAGCAATACGGTGCATCCATGTGTCGTGCAGCAATATGGTGTGTGCGTGCATGTGCAGCAATAGGGTGTCTGTATGCATTGTGCAGCAATACGGTGTGCACATGTGTTGTGCAGCAATATGGTGTGTGCATGCATTGTGCAGCAATATTGTGTCTGCATATATGGTGCAGTATTGCAGTGTCTGCAGAAATATTGTGTCTGTAAATCTTGTGCAGTAATACGGTGTCTGCACATGTCATGCAGTAAGTAACACAGTCTGCACACGTCGTGCCGGTATCTCACAGAATATAAACAGCACAGTTGCCTTTTTTTCCACAACATTATTAGTCTTCGTCCTATGTTATCATGACAAGACATTTTTTTTTCCACATTATTAGTCTTCGTCCTATGTTATCATGACAAGACATTTTTTTTCCACATTATTAGTCTTCGTCCTATGTTATCATGACAAGACATTTTTTTTTCCACATTATTAGTCTTCGTCCTATGTTATCATGACAAGACATTTTTTTTCCACATTATTAGTCTTCGTCCTATGTTATCATGACAAGACATTTTTTTTCCACATTATTAGTCTTCGTCCTATGTTATCATGACAAGACATTTTTTTTTCCACATTATTAGTCTTTGTCCTATGTTATCATGACAAGACATTTTTTTTCCAAATTATTAGTCTTCGTCCTATGTTATCATGACAAGACATTTTTTTTCCACATTATTAGTCTTCGTCCTATGTTATCATGACAAGACATTTTTTTTTCCACATTATTAGTTTTCGTCCTATGTTATCATGACAAGACATTTTTTTTCCACATTATTAGTCTTCGTCCTATGTTATCATGACAAGACATTTTTTTTTCCACATTATTAGTCTTCGTCCTATGTTATCATGACAAGACATTTTTTTTCCACATTATTAGTCTTCGTCCTATGTTATCATGACAAGACATTTTTTTTTCCACATTATTAGTCTTTGTCCTATGTTATCATGACAAGACATATTTTTTTTTCCACATTATTAGTCTTCGTCCTATGTTATCATGACAAGACATTTTTTTTCCACATTATTAGTCTTCATCCTATGTTATCATGACAAGACATTTTTTTTCCACATTATTAGTCTTTGTCCTATGTTATCATGACAAGACATTTTTTTTTCCACATTATTAGTCTTTGTCCTATGTTATCATGACAAGACATTTTTTTTTCCACATCATTAGTCTTCGTCCTATGTTATCATGACAAGACATTTTTTTTTCCACATTATTAGTCTTTGTCCTATGTTATCATGACAAGACATTTTTTTTTCCACATTATTAGTTTTCGTCCTATGTTATCATGACAAGACATTTTTTTTCCACATTATTAGTCTTCGTCCTATGTTATCATGACAAGACATTTTTTTTCCACATTATTAGTCTTCGTCCTATGTTATCATGACAAGACATTTTTTTTCCACATTATTAGTCTTCGTCCTATGTTATCATGACAAGACATTTTTTTTCCACATTATTAGTCTTCGTCCTATGTTATCATGACAAGACATTTTTTTTTCCACATTATTAGTCTTCGTCCTATGTTATCATGACAAGACATTTTTTTTTCTCTCCACACCCACTGCACCGTGATCGCTCCGTCACGTGTCCAACCGCTTGTGATGAGCACCGAGCCGCACGCTCACAGAGCTGAGGAGGCACAAACCAAACTAAATAAGGTCCAACTTTCCTCGCCACTCCTCAGCAAAGTAATTGCTCCACCAAAGACTCGGAGTCGGAGCGCGTGCCCTCATATTAACTCTGCCTCTGTTTCTCTGACTTCATCCCTCATCGATCGGTTCCTTTCGGACCGGATTTCTCCGTCTCGTCTTGAAGGATCGGACAAGTCACCCCGTGTATGTGGAAATCGTCACCCCGTGGATGTGGGACTCGAGCGGGTCTAGTCCACGCACACACCCGTTGCCAGCTGATAAACTGCTTGTTGAGCCAGTGAGGCTTCGAGCGTGAATGTTCCCACACTTTTTCCTCGTTTTTAGTCGGGTTTCTAATGAGTGTGTGAAAACCACATTTTCATCATGATGACATCTTCGAAACACAATGCCATCGTGCCGTGGATGCATCGGTGGTGAAGTTTCTCACACGTGATGATGATCAGTGACAACTGGAATTCATCAGAGAAAGAGTGTGCCCAGGCCATCTTGGTGTTGACAAAAGGTATCATGAAAACCAATCAAATAATGGCAGAGTGGCATGGTGCACCGGTGTGGTGGAGTGCAAGTCGTAGATGAAATCGCCAAGCAAGTTGAAGTACCTGTACTCGTATAAGCAACTGGAATGGTACTCGGTGCAGCACGCGTCTCCGCCAGGTAGAACAGTTCACGTTTTGTATCTCACTGATGAGGCTGGATCTGGATTTGGACCTGAACGAAAATCGAATCGGCTTGTTCTTGTCACCTCACCAACTCGTCCACCGAGTTTTGTCATCACTCGTCTACAACTTTTTGAAATATCGTGCGATATCATCGCTTTTGGCGCCATCTCTCAAAGATGAAGAATCAGTTAAAAAAATTGTTGTATACAGATCTGAATCCAGATCCGGATCTTCACCAAAAACGAATCGATTCGTCCTGCTAACACACTTAACCACACCGTCCGAATCCGTCCATAACTCTTTGAGATATCCTGCTCACAGACAGACAGACAGACAAACAGACAGGGGTAAAAACATAACTTGGTGGCAGATGTAATTATATCAGTGTACAATAAAGTAATAATTCTTTACTTCCTCTGACTACCTGATATTTTATCCTTCACTCTCAGACTTCCTCAAGCCTTTGTTGGTTCCATGGCACTTGGACGTATATACTCTGAAAGAGTAGCAAAACCATTTTGGGTGCAATTGTCCGAAAGGCGAATTGACGATGGCAATTATATTTAGCAATGTTACTTTAATTACAGGGCTTGTCACCACTTGTGTTACCCTGGGTATATTTCAATAGCTCGGTACCCCACTGAGTTCCGATTGCTGGACTGAGTGCCAATCTGAGTGCTTTGTACTCGGCCCACTCTGCAGTTACTTCTTTCCTAATCAGAACTACAAGCAAATATCTTCTTTTTTTATAAATCATGAAAGACCCTTTGTATCTTGAGGTTAAATGGATGTACTGCGGTAGATCAATTGAATGATCTGCTGGAGCGGGATAACATGAGTGTCCTCAGACATGTACATCAAACGTGAACATATTGTTGCGGGCCGGCGGGGTCGGGTGAGAAGACCACTAGGTGGGGGAAGCTACGCCGATTCCCACCAGACTCCCGGAAATTGTAGGCCGTCGCTCACGGATAATTCCGTGATGCGGCAGGTCGCTTAACCGACCGTGGACGCCAATAACTCAACTGCGTGACCTGGAGTCCTCCCGCCTATGGAATCGGGTTACCTAATTAACCACGCAGTTTAACCATGCCCTCAGTACGCCTTGTCCGAACCGGATCACTACTGGATCGGATCACCTTTCCGGATCGGATGCAGCTGAGTGACACTACCAAGGACGTATCGGCTAGAAGGAACGTACTGTTGGGAATAAAGACCCGGCTAAACCTGGATTCGAACCATGCTGGACCAATGAGAGAAAAGACAAAGGCGAGCTGGGAACATTTCTGCAACAATTATTTATTTACAGCTAGCGAGGAAAAGCATGCGGCATAACAAAGGTTTATTGGGTATGTAACGCAGGGAAAAAGGAGAGGGGTGTGGGGGGTGCGACAATGATACAAACAACTTATTAAAGCAGACACAGTGCAGACTTGACGCAAGATTATTCGTAGTAACAACAGCACACTCACAGAAAAAGAAGAAACCCCAATAAAAAAGGGACTTTTGCAGCCAGGGAGGGAGGGGGTTGAGGTTATAGCTTTCGGTACCTGGACATTTCGGAGGAGGGGATACACCGTGGTGCGGCACCCGACAATAGTTGCATTGTCTCTGGTCCAAGCCGCACATGTGGAAATCGTGTTCTGAACAGGTGGAGCTTGAGTGGAGAAGGGAGGAGTCCAGAGGGTGAGGGTGGAGCAGTAAGCGGGACCAGGCAGGAGGCAGTTCGTCGAGGCGAGACGTGGGCGGAGTCGAGGACAGGAGACACAGCGTGAAACACACCACCCACTCCTCACATAACAACCCTCATGGAGGATTTCTCCGTGTTTTATAGAGGCCGGAGCTCAGGGGAGGGCCATGCCGAACCCGACGTCATCGCCCGAGTCGGCGTTCCGACTGGCCCCGACCCCCCACGTGGTCCGCCATCCTGGGCCGGGCTTCGGCCAGATGCCGGTATAGCCCGCCCACCTGGGTGCAAAAGCGTACGTGACATGCCGCACATGTCTGGCCTCGGGTGTGGAAGCCCAAAGTCCAGTCTACTCCATAGTGCACGTTGCGATTTTGCCTCAGAAGTGATCGTTGGGGAGGGTACCGTGGGTTGTCATGCTGTGGTAAGTGAGACGAGGGGAAAGTGAGGCAGATTTACCTCAGCAGTGAAAAAGGAAGAGTGGGAAGTGGAATGGAGGGAAAATGATTTGATAAACCTAACGAATAGCCCATCGCAACGCACTCCCTTTTCCTCCTACTACACGTAAGGAAGGAGTCTATCTACACGTATATTAATGGCATAACTGACTCGGAACAACTATCTGTTGTATGCATGCGGTTCCGAGAACCACATTAATTTATTAACAGAAGATGCAAAGAAGAAAATGAAATTATTATTTTTATTTTAAAAAATCTCTTTATTTTAAGTTTTTGTAGTTTTTGTATATTTTTTTTCTTACCCTCAGGGGAGGGAGCATGGTCTTGGTTAAAAACACACATCAACCACACAACACCCCTTGACGAGACCCCCGCCAACAGCACTCCGTACACATGCAGACAGTCACCCATCAATGCTCAAACTACCTAAAGGTCCTATCAACATACCTAGACCCCTCTATCTCCATAACTTCCAGGTTCCTATCCAATTCTAATTTAAACTTATCGACTGTTTCTGCTGCCACAACCTTTCCACGGAGACGATTCAATGCATTAACTACTCTCTGAGTCAGTCCCCTTCCTTTCCAGTGTCTTAACTCTCCTCTTCTTCACTCTCAAGGCAAGATGGTCCAACCACTGTCTACTCTGTTGAATAATTCATCTGCACTTATTATATCTCTGTCTTTCATTATCTTAAACATCTCAATCATATCTCCTTGTAACCGCCTCTTTTCTAATGTATAAAGAAAGCCCTGTTTCCTTCAGCCGCCCCTCGTAGCGAAGTCCATCGAAGCCTGGAATCAATCAAGTAGCCCTCCACTGAACCCTCTCAATCGCATCTATGTCCTTCCTGAATTGTTTTGCCCAAAATTGCACACAATATTCTGGATGTGGCCCTCACTAGATTCCTGTACAATGTTAACACCACCTCTTTTGATTTATAAATGATCAGGTCAGGTCAGGTATGGGAGCAGCACGTCGCTGCATCCACTTTCCGCTCCAGGGGCCCCCGTCTGGCCATTCCCCAGGCAGATGCCTGGCCCATCCCCATCTCCTTGAGATGCTGATCAACCTGCTGTAACCACGAGGCACGTGGTCGGACCATTGGCCTCCTCCACTCACAAGACTCCCTCGCTGAGAGAATCTGGTGAGCAGGATCAGCGTCAGAAAAATGAGCCACATGTCCACACAGTTACAGTTGATGCTCACGGACAATGCAGGTAACAAATCTCATTTGAGTCTCTCTCAGCAACCGCTCATTGGACACAAAGTCTGACCAGCAATAGCCAAGGATTCTCCAAAGAGACCTGGTACCAAAGGAATTAAGTCTCCGTCTCAGATCCTTGGTCAGAGTCATGGTCTCGCATCCGAGAACAATACTCGAAGCACCAATGATCTGTAGACTTGGACTTTTGTCCTCCCGCACAGGTGCCGGCAGTGCAACACCCCACGATCCAGTGAATCCATGACTCCCCAGGCCCGACCCAGACGTCTCTTGACCTCTGGTTCACAGCCAGCATACATGAATATCACTGCCAAGGTAAGTGAATCTCTCCGTGACCTCAACATCCTCGCAACAAACAGGTACAAACAAGATAGGTACCCAAGATGTCAAAGAAAGCCTGGATCTTAGTTTTGACCCAGGAAACCCATCATCTCAGTGGTTCCGACTCCTCATACAGCACCTTAAGGGCCCACAAAAGGATATCGAAAATCTCTAAAAATATGACTGCATCATCTGCGAAATCAAGGTCAGAGATCTTGAGAATCCCAAACGATGCACCGCAGCTTGATCTTTCCAACATCCTCCCCAGAATCCAGTCCAGACAACGGCTGCAAAGTGTGGGAGCCAGTACACACCTCTGACGAACTCCAGCAAAAACTGGAAATAAGTCAGGGGTGGTACCACCACATTTCACAGCACTCTCAGTAACAGAGTATAGTTCAGACATTAGTTTGATCAGTTTGGGTGGTACCCCATGAAGACCAAGAATCCTCTAGAGGGCATCCTGATTCACTGAATCGAACGCGATACAGAGATCAACATATGCTGCAAGCAGCCCCTGCCGAAATGTTCATCTGCGTTCAGTGAAGACCGAAAGAGCAAGGATATGGTCACTCGTTGACCTCTTTGGTGTAGCGCCTGACTGCTCTGGACGCTGGTGCTCAAGCAGATGGTGAAGAACCCCATCACGAATGATCTGAGCAAAGATCTTGCCCGGCACTGAGAGCAGCATCACCCCTCGGTAGTTGTTGCAGTCTTGGCGATCACCCTTAGCTTTCCAGGGAGGGTCAATAAGGCCCTTGTTCCACTCAGTTGGGATGATACCTGTGTTCCAGGTAGAGCAAAGAACTGCATGCAATTCTACGAGTACAGCAATTCCACCAGCCTTGAGAAGTTCAGCATGAATGCCACAGATCCCTGGAGCTTTACACCCCATTTCAACTGGTTCACCACAGCCTGTTTTTCCACAAGCGAAGGTGGACCACAATTGATTCGAGGGTCAGCAACAGGGATTGTAACACCCCTGACATCCACTCGATAGCTCGTGGATCAGCCTGGTACGACCTCTCAAAGTAACCGGCCCAGCGGCCCTTCACTTCGGACTACTCTATCAAGAGCCCACCACCCTCTGCTCTCACTGCAGTACACCGAGGGATGGGCTTGGAGGAGGAACGCAATGAATGAATTGCCCTGTAAGCAAGAAGAGAATCACTTGACCACAGGTTATGCTCTACCCCCTCACAGATTCCACGCACATAGGCTTTCTTGTCCACCCTCAGTGCACGTACAGTTTTACGCCCTAGCTCCCTGAGCAGCTCAGCTCTGCTATTCAGCATGGCCCTGCGACTCTGGTCAATGGTATCCAGTGTCCCTTGAGAGACAAAATTCTTCTTCGCCCTGCAGTGAGTTCCAAGATATCTACTGGCAACATCAAGGACAGTGGTTTTGAAAGCACTGCACAACTCTTCAGGATCCCCTAAAACACCTAGATCCCCCAAATCTCCACTCAGCCTGTTCGCAAACTCCTCAGCTACCTTCTCATCCTTGAGCTTGCCAACATCCAACCTCGGCTGGGATGGTACCATTCTCCTGAATTTACGCTGCAAGCTCAGAGTTGCGACAACAAGCCTCTGGTTACTATTGAGGAACTGAGCACTCCGGTAGACCCTGCAGTTCTGGATCATCCTCCAGCGACCATCAACGATTACGTGGTAAATCTCCTTTGACACACCACCAGCGTTGGAATACCAAGTTTAGCGATGAGCCTGTGGCCACTGAAACCATGAATCAGCCACCCCAAGTCCATGACTTCTTGCAAAGTCAAGGAACTTCGTGCTATTCTCGTTCACAGTTCCAGACCCATGGGGACCAACACATGTCTCATAACCATCCCCATCAGTTCCAGTCGATGCATTAAAATCCCCCAAGACTAGAAGAGTATCTCGCCTGGGGCACTGAGCAACCATCAACCTGGGGCACTGATCAAACTCGAGTGTGGCATCGAATTCCTCCTTCATGGTGAGATCACTCACCTCAGTTGGAGCAAGTTCAGAGACCAGGGAAATGACAACCAAGGAATGGCTTATCCTTTGTCTCATAATACGTTCGTTGACCAGTGTTATCTCAATTATCATTGGAGTCAGCTTATTGGACACAGTTACAGCAACTCCTTGGGTATGGTAAACATCAGAGCGACCAGACCAATCGTAGGTGTTACCACCCGCCATGATCTCGCCGCAATCCGCTCTCCGAACCTCAGAGAGTGCTGCAATACCGATGTCCAAACACTTGAGCTCAGATAAGAGACAGGTGATCATCCTCTCTTAGGGATCGGACATTCCAAGAATAAATTATCAAATCTTACGCTATCCAATCTTACCAAAGACAATAAAATATCCAATCTTAGGAAAAGGACATAAATGATCCCCCCTCCGAATACACCCTAAAACCCTATTTCCTTCACCTATAGCTGCCTGGCTCTGTGCTGCCTGCTTACCTTCTGTATCTATTACCACCCCCAGATCCTTCTCCCGTGTGACATGCTCCAAAATTACCCCTTGCGTCCTGTAATCTCTATTTTCATTGTTCTTTGCCGTCCCCAGCACCTTACACTTGCTCAGGTTAAATTCCATCTGCCAATCTTTTGTCCAATCTATGCAAGTATCAATACTTTCCTGAATCTGATTACCACCCCCTCGACTATCCACCTTACCTCCAAGCTTTGTATCATCTACAAATTTTGAAAGCTTACTCTTCACCCCATTATCCAAATTGTTGATGTAAATAACGAATAGTTATGGTCTAAGTACTGAGTAACCCACCACTTACATTTCATCCATCCTTACATTTGCATCCCGAAGGTAACCCACCACTTACATTTGCATCCTCCCAGCACTTACTTACACTTACATCCTCCCACTCACAGCCACTCTTTGCTTCCTACCACTAAGCCAGTTTGCAATCCAATTAGCTACCTGACCAGCCACTCCACAAGCCCTCACTTTGGCTAACAACCTCCGATGTGGTACCTTATCAAATGCTTTCTTAAAATCTAGATATACTATGTCCACTGCCTTTCCCTCATCTACCCAATCAGACACTGCTTCATAGAACTCTAAAAGATTTGTTAAACAGGAACTACCTTTGGTAAACCCATGCTGACTTCCTTTAATTAGTTTGTATTTATTTAAATGGTTCCTAATTTGGTCCTTAATTATTATCTCCAACACCTTCCCCACAACTGAAGTTGTAGCAGGTCTGGAGACCGAACAGGTCTAGAGTTTCCCAATTCTTCTCTGGATCCTTTCTTCAATAATGGTAGTAGGGTGAATATACTGGTTCTGGCTCACTTTTCCCCATGCAAATGAATAGGGGATTTTCAGCGATTCATATTTTTTTCCTCTAAAAAATAAACCCCCTTTTTATCCCAAGGTATATTTATTTGTCTCCCCTTTTCACCTGGGGACACTTTTTTTTTCAAATAACTCATGCAATAACATAAAGATTTGTTCAAGTAGCAAAGTTGTAATGTGATTTGTTAAAGGTGATTCTAAAGAAATATCTGAAACGTCTAAGCCTCGGGACACTCTTTTTCAAATAACCAATGCATGTTGTTTAGCTCACTCATTGAACCTATAAAGATTTGTTCATTCTCAAATTCCTTCAATAGTTTAATTTTCTTTGCACAATAATCCCCATCTAAAATATTTAAAAACAAAACATTTGAATCTTTATATTTTTTAAGATACCCCTTTGTGCCATTACGAAATGATAAACTTCTCTTAATGCTCTTGTTTGACCACCTCCTGAGCCACAGGTTATTTTTTGTTAAGCCCCGCCCACTTTTCATAAGCTCCACCCACTTTCAAATGGAATTTTTTTAAAGCCCTGCCCACTTTTCTTTAAGCCCCGCCCACTTTCACAAGGTATTCCATAAGCCACGCCCACTCTCCTCTAAGCCCCGCCCACTTTTCACGAGGTATTCCATAAGCCACGCCCACTCTCCTCTAAGCCCCGCCCACTCTTTCATGGAACTTTTAATAAGCCCCGCCCACTTTTGCTAAGCCCCGCCCACTTTTCATGAGGTATTTTTTATAAGCCACGCCCACTTTTCCTAGGCCCCGCCCACTTTTCATGGGGTATTTTTTATAAGCCACGCCCACTTTCCTTAGCCCCGCCTACTTTTGCTAAGCCCCACCTCCTCTTACATCATTTCCAGTTCATCTCTGACTCACAAAGAAATCACAAGAAAATTCCAGCATGTTATGGTTTTGAAAAATTGCCCAAAGAAGGCCTGCGTGGGTTTGCCCAGGGAATTTCGAAAGGAAACCACACCCACCAGTCTTTCCCTATCAAAGCCTCAAGCCCAGGCTCCATTTTAAACATTTTTTTTTGCTGGCCATGGTGTGCTGTGTGCTTGCCTGGAACTCTCTGACTTGTATGGAACTAAACCTTCAAGTTGATGAACTGGATTCAAACCTCTTATCCATTGAGGTAAGATTTTTATTTTCCTATTTTCAAACTTTGATTGAAGCATACTCATTTAATAATTAAATAACTTAATTAATACATTATTATTTTCTCTCACAGGAAATTGTATCTGAAATACAAAGTGAAAATACTGCTTTTGCTACAACTTGGGGTGAAATTGTTGGCTTGGTTGAAGACCTTATGAGCGACCAAGACCCACAGAACGAGCAAGACCTTGAGTGGGATGACTTTGGGGTTCCTTGGAACTCTCTTGACTTGTATGGAACTTAACCTTCAAGTTGATGAACTGGATTCAAACCTCTTATTTGTTGAGGTAAGATTTTTATTTTCCTATTTTCAAACTTTGATTGAAGCATACTCATTTAATAATTAAATCACTTGATTAATGCATTATTATTTTCTCTCACAGGAAATTGTATCTGGAATACGAAATGAAAATACTGCTTTTGCTACAATTTGGGGCGAAATTGTTGGCTTGGTTGAAGACCTTATGAGCGACCAAGACCCACAGAACGAGTTCGTCCTTGATGATCCAACCAAAAAGTTATACCTTGGAGACCAGCAAAGTCCTGAAAAAGAGTTTTGCAACAATAGTACTCATTGTGAGTTATCAAGACAATACCCCCTGAACAAGTTATACCTTGATGAGCCAGAATACAAGTTTTACCTTGGAGACTCACAATTTTCAGACATTTTGAAAAATGGAGTTTTCCTTGATGATCCACAGTTATACTATGTGAGATCAATCACTGAAACCCATAAAAATTGGAAAAATGGAGATTTCGTTGATGATCCACAGTTATACTATGTGAGATCTATCACCGAAACCCATCAAAATTGGAAAAATGGAGATTTCGTTGATGATCCACAGTTATACTATGTGAGATCTATCACTGAAACCTATAAAAATTGGAAAAATGGAGTTTTCCTTGATGATCCACAGTTATACTATGTGAGATCTATCACTGAAACCCACTATATTTCTGGAAATTGTGATTCTCCCTTGGAGTCTTGGATAGATGGTTATATTTTTGGAGACTTGAAATGTGGGTTCTGGCTTGATAACTCACAATGTGATACATATCTTGGAAACTCAACAGGAATGTGGTTATACCTTGGAGACTTGGAAAGTTGGGTTTATTTTGGAGACTTGAAATGCGACCACTCTTTGGGATCTAAACCTATCAAGAAAGTTCTTACTCCCCCTTTCTACGTCATCAAACCTGAAAGCCTTGAAAGACAGAATTGGAAGAAGAGAAAAAAAAACATAAAAAAAATATACATTGTTCGTTCTGGGAAGAAAGTGCAGGCTTACTCCACCTTTCTACGTCATCAAACCTGAAAGCCTTAAAAGACAGAATTGGAAGAAGAGAAAAAAACATAAAAAAATATACATTGTTCGTTCTGGGAAGAAAGTGCAAGCTTACTCCCCCTTTCTACGTCATCAAACCTGAAAGCCTTAAAAGACAGAATTGGAAGAAGAGAAAAAACATAAAAAAAATATACATTGTTCGTTCTGGGAAGAAAGTGCAGGCTTACTCCCCCTTTCTACCTCATCAAACCTGAAAGCCTGAAGACAGAATTGGAAGAAGAGAAAAAAACATAAAAAAATATACATTGTTCGTTCTGGGAAGAAAGTGCAGGCTTACTCCCCCTTTCTACCTCATCAAACCTGAAAGCCTGAAGACAGAATTGGAAGAAGAGAAAAAAAAAAAAACGTAAAAAAAAAAATATATATATATATATATATATATAGGTGGAAATCTCATTTTGAAAAAGACATTGTGTTGGGCGAGGATTGATTTGGGGTTGAGATTTTGAATGTGAGGGTTGGGACACACACACACACACACACACACACACACACACACACACACACACACACACACACACACACACACACACACACACACACACACACACATCAACAAACAAAGTTAAGCCTTGACTATTCAGTTGAGGATTCTGTTTGGGGTTCACAGATCTAAGAACGTCCACCCCTTGACACACATTATATACTGTTATACACCTCGGACTTGGCCCTCGAGTGTCCACAATGATGTATAGTAGGAGGGAGTGAAGCGCCAACCCATTGCTCCCATTACACACACATTATATACTGTTATACACCTCGGACTTGGCCCTCGAGTGTCCACAATGGTGTATAGTAGGAGGGAGTGAAGCACCAACCCATTGCTCCCATTGCACACACATTATATACTGTTATACACCTCGGACTTGGCCCTCAAGTGTCCACAATGGTGTATAGTAGGAGGGAGTGAAGCGCCAACCCATTGCTCCCATTGCACACACACACACACACCAACAAACAAAAGTGAAGCCTCAACTATTCAGTTGAGGATTTTGTGTTTCGGGTTCACAGATCTAAGAACGTCCCCCTTGACACACATTATATACTGTTATACACCTCGGACTTGGCCCTCAAGTGTCCACAAAGGTGTATAGTAGGAGGGAGTGAAGGGACAACCCATTGCTCCCATGGGTATTATCTGCTTAGTTTTGTCTTTTGTAATTCCTATGAATAAAATGAACCTAAAATCTCTTCCCCTTCCAAATCATATACCTTATAAGTCCAAGGAACCGTATCTATTGCATCAACAATTTAAAAAAGTTTAGTATAACCCTTTTCAAAATGAGATTTCCACCTTATATTCTTACGATATCACCAACTTTGAACTTAGATTTTCTGACATTAATCTCTTTTTCATATTTTAATTTTGTAAATGTTTCTGATGGTTTCATATTTGTTGACGTGTGAATCGTGTCATTATACTTATCCACAATATCCTGAATAAAAGATGACCATTGTTGTGAACCGAGTTATGTGAATTTTTGAAATAGTCTCTCTTTTAAGGTACGATTAAAACGTTCAACAACAACTGCCTTCCCTTCATGAAAGGTACTGTATAATGTAATACTGTTATTTTTTAGAAAATTCATAAATGTCTTGTTGTAAAACTCTCTGCCCTCATCAGTCCACAATTTTTTAGGTTTTCTCTTACTTTTATTAAATATCTGTTGAAAGGCGAACATAAGAGTATTTCCTCTTTTGTTTTTTAAAGGGACAACCCATGCGTATCTACTCCTCAAATCAATCACGGTTAAAGCATACTTGTACCCCTTATCATGATTGAGTTCAATCAAATCAGCGGACCAGATATAATCAACTTCCTTGGAATAAACTTTCCTTCTACGAAACTTTGTGAATATTGGTTTATGTAATTCATCAGCTAATTGCTCTTCAGTCTTAATGACATCATTAGAGCCTATAAGTTTTTTGAATTTCCAAGTCCAAGTTTCAATTTAGCACTGATCATCTTCTTCACAATGAAACGATCAACTTTTTCTCTCAAGGTTGGATTTTGTATCAGAGACAAATTATACAACATTTCTCTATCGGCTTCATGCTTTTCTTTCAAAGTTGTGGTATTCCCATAATCAATATTGTGTCTCATGCACACTTCATCAACTCTATTGATGGGTTTACTCCATGATTTAGGATTGTCTGCCTCATCTAATCTTTTGTCCAAGTTTGTGCCTGGACCACAGAAAGAATACCCTGGTAGATGTAATTCCCCTGGTATTCCAGTCGTTGTAAATTTACTTCCTGATAAAAACTCTTGTATATCTCCTCCTCGTTTGTGTTTGGAGATAAATTGATTTTTTTGAACCACACACCGAACATAAACCTTTTTGTATAACCCTGTTATTTTTACTTTTAATATATGAAATATTTTTAGCATTAGTTTTCTTTTTACATTTGAGACAATAACTCATTTATTTATGCGAAAAATTCCTGCAGAGTGCAAAAACCTTTTTAGTTTCCAACATGCACATTTGAATCTTAATTTTTAAAACATAAAGAATCCTTAGAAATGCCTTCACTCTCTCCTCCATTTATTTAAGAAAAAAAAATGAAAAACTTGAATTAAAATGAATATCTTGTCGATGACAATAGTCTTGTAAAAAATATTTCAAATAGACTTGTCAATTCTTTGTTTTCCTCCACGGTGGGTTGAGTTATTTTCTGTAATACCTCCAATCTTTTTTTAATCTCATCGGTTTCCATATTTTCATATTTATTTCGTCTTGCTCTTTCCTCCCTCTTCTCCCTCTCCTCCTTCTCTTTCTTCTCCTTCTCCTCCTTCTCTTTCTTCTCCCTCTCCTCCTTCTCTTTCTTCTCCCTCTCCTCCTTTTCCTCCTCTTCCCTCTCTTCTTCAACTCCTTCCTCATCCCGTATTATCCTTGAATCGCTTACACCCCATAGAATATCATACATATATTCATCAGGATTTCTTGTTATTCCTGTATCCAAAATAATTTTTTTTACAACAGGAAACCAATAAAATTTCTTTTGAATTTATAAAAGAGCCTTACCTTTTCTTAACTATATAATTTTTTTCATTATTTAACATTCTAATTAAATCTAAAGTTGTCGGTTTATCAACATCAGCATAATGCCAATCTTTTATTGAAAATACCTCATTCTTATGTTGTAGAACATATTTATTAAAATACCGAATACCCTTTTCTTGAAGGTATGCTTGGACACAGAAATGATAATTTTCTTGAAGCCTTCTTGCTGTCATTTATGCATTAGAAATAAATGTTGGAATAATATTATGGCACGAAACACCTCCCCATCTTCCCATAGTTAAATCATTTTGTATTTCCTTACTTATTATATATAATCCTGTTTTTTCTGTTTTCATGATATAAACAAGGGCAAAACCATTATTATATTTACCCTTATTAAATTCTTTTATTTGTTGTTTACTAATCGTGGCCCCACAAAACTCATTCTCGACACCAAGTGGATAATATTCTTCCTTACGAGACTGATTTAATTGTTCCAGGTCTTCGAGGTTAATTTTAAATGACCAATTATACCCTAAATCATTCATATCATACCCCCATTGTTCTATTCTCATACAAACGATACGCCCTTCTTTATAAAAAATTATTTTAATTCGAACTGTGAATTCTGTATGACCTTGAGATAATATCAACACTTCTGTATCTTTGGAATACACGGCCGTTTTATTTAAGGATATATATTGTGATAAATCGCTTAATCTCACCAAGTCATTCGCGTCAGTCGGGCTTGGATAATTTTTTAATTTATAAGCATTTTTCATGTTAATATTTTTGGTTATATTACATTTATGTCGTTCAGCCTGTGCCTTTGTGTAATAATTTGATAAATCAATATCCAGTTCTTGAGATACACCAAAGATAGAATAGAACCATCTTTACCAACATAAGTCATTTATATTAGATTAAAAATAATATCATAAATTTTTTTATTTTTGTTGAGTTGAAATAACACATATAGACATAATTGACCACAACACTTGGAATTTAATTCTTGGACTTGAAATGTTTGATAAACACCATTCTGTAAGAATTTTATGACTTCAACAGGTGGTGGAAGACCAAAACTGTCAAAATAATATTTGTCTTGACGATTAAAAATACAAACCCAATGAGAACCGTTCCCATTATTATCTTCTAAGTTCATAATAATATTCTTTGTATGTTTCGGCACATTTGTTAATTCATCTCTCATACAAATAACCACATTATGAATTTTTAATTTCTTACAATATTTGACAAGTTGTAAATTTGATGTTGTATTCTTTCCAAATTCTTTAAACCACTCATCAATGCTCATTTATTTATTAGAAAGATATAACCCATTACTCTTTTCGTTAATTTTACACCTGCTATAGAAGAAAGCATATCTCCAACTAACAATCTCGCTTTATCAGGCAGACCTTCAAGTTTTTCAGCACAATCTACAATTACACCACTTCCACTAATTTGTTTCTCCAACTCTTTGTTATGTCTTTCCAATTCTTTTTGAGCCTGGAGTTGAGCCTTCCTTTCGTTGGCAGTTTTCACCGCTGTTGAAATACCACGCGTCAATGCTCCAACCGCACTTAAACCAGCAAATAAAGGAATTAGAAATGGGAGAAATCCTCCACTTGTCTCTCTTATTGAATATTTTTTCAACATTGGTTTTGTCATTTTAATTTTAAGTGAGCCAGTGTCATTCAAGATTTTAACGTGTTCTCTTGTGAGCAAAACATCAATTCTTACTGCTCCTTTTCTCTGAATTGTATTAACGTTAATCGTACAAGGCTTTTGATTTTGAACACAAGATGATAGTTTATGAAGATTGATTTGATTAACATATACCCCAGTTGGTACTTTGCCAACTCATTTATTCAACAAAAAATTATGTGAGACTAATCATCACACCATTATCTGTATTAATCTGCAATTCTGTTTCTTCCAAAAGCAAACAATATGTATCAACTTCTTCACTCTCTCCTCTTTCAATGTATTGGGAAGTATCCACTCGATTAGACTTGTAGTTTCCTTTTGAGCACTCACGTCAAACGCATAGATTGTATACAAACTTTTAAATGCTGTCATATCCAAAATAGGTTCTTTATTTCCATTACTTTCACACACCTTTTGGTAAGACTTGTATGCTTCAGCAAAATCATTTTTTTCCCAATTAATTTCCAATCTATCTCGTGGATAAAATGTTCCATCTAGAGAAATGCAAAGTTGTTTCACCTTCGCATTATCACTCAATGCATTATTCTTATCAGTTGCAGTATCACCATCTGGCTTTTTAAAAATGATCCACAGATATCGTGGCTTTCCTTCCAGAACACCCAAATTCCACGTGTAAGTAGTTTGGTTGAGTTTAACGTGTTGACATCTTCTTTTGAGGTATGATACACTGAGTGGTTTCTTTGAGTTAAGTCTTCTATTCAACATCTCTTCTGTTTTAAGATTAGGAGTATATTCACTGATATACCAACTCATTTCCTCAATTACAAATTTATTCTGATCACCAAAAGCATTACCAACACCAAAAAGCAATCTATTTTCATTATCATTCCTTTGTAGTTGAAATCTAATTTTAAGACCATACATAACTTTATCATGATCACAAAATCCAAATATACCTTTAAGAGGAACTGCCACAGTAAAACTATTTTCTGCTTTTGTATCATCATTATACATTCCTTTCCTTTGAGTATATCCATCGTCTGTGTTTGTTCCCGTTGACATATCAGGAATAAAACCTTCGACAGACCCCTTTCCCATTCTATCACTGAATGTATAGAGTGTAAATTTCATCATTTCAGATACAACAGAGACATAATCAACCGCTTCAACTTCTTGTGTTCCAATATACAAACGCACACTATCAAACATTTTCCAGAAAAAATCATTTACAAGTGTAGCGTTTGTGTTATTCCCAGCCTTAGTGAATTTAAATTTACACAACAAGAAACTTTCGGATAGATTCAAATATGTTTGTTGATTATTTATTTCAAAACTTTTTGTACCATTCGTATTCCAGTCTGTTCCAGTTATTGCATTTACCTTGAAGTAATCTTCTTTTTTAGTGGAGTTTGAGATAATAATAGTATCATCCAAATCATAGATACTATCAATTGCTTCCATACTTGTATTTATTGAGGAAAAAAAATGATGTTAAAACTTTTGAAACCCTGATCCAAGTTTTCGAATTATTTTCTGTCGTTCTTGGGGGGACAACTGAGTTTTGCCTTTCTTAATTTCTTTTATTGCTTGTAATTTATGAGATTCCTTCTGGGCATCTTTTATGCTCTTTACAGCACCTGCTACATTTCCCACAGCAGAAGCAGTTGAACCAATTCGATCTTGATGTTTAAGAATAGTTGAACCAATACCCATTAGAGTATCAATTATCCCATCTCCTCTAAATTGATGTCCAACACCCCTTTGTCTCTGAGGTTTATAGTATCCTCTACCAAGATACATACCTTCACCTTTGTAGTATGGGGAAAGGAACATCCCATCCCCTGTAATTATTTTATATTTTCCCAACTCGTATTTCCTCACAATAACCATCGTATTTATTTATTGGAAAACTTCACGTAGGTGAATTCTGATGGATATAACTTCTCCATTAAAAGAAATCATACGATTATCTTGGTCGGTTATCCGAAAATTTACTCTGTGTTTGGTTTTTCCTGACACAGGGAGATAAACCAAATTTTTGGGTTCCATATTGAATTTATAACCAATTGGGGTTGAGTATGCACTGAATGAAAATATTGCATTTGTTTTTTTTCCATCATTATAAGCACCATCAATCAAATCACAGTGAATTAACACCGAATTTATTCCTGAGGATATTTGAATGACATTATCACTGTAAAACGTCCCATTGGTTTCAATCTTTTTTGAGGAGAAACCCAATAACTCTCTAAATGAATTATCAATTGTGAAATCAACCTTGCAGTTATTTTTAACTTTAATCGTTGATTTTGAAGTATGTTTTTGAATGTCTATAACAATATTTTTGGTTCATCACCCTGTTCTTTCATAAGACGAGCAATTTCGGAAGATATTTGAGAAATCTCATATGCTCCGGGTGAGACTGTTAACGTTTTGTATCCACTTCCGGGATAATAAGTAAACTTGTCATTTTTATCAGTTATATTAAATAAGGTATTATAAGTTTCCATGGACAATAAAGATGCCTCATATTCTTTTGTTGGGTCAAGTTGTAGTGGGTATGGGAATGAAGATGTGTGGTCGCTTGTTGTGAAATTAAAACTCAGGATTGTGCTTCTCATCTTATTTAATATGAGATAAAATGTCTTTATATTGAGATTTATTAATTATTTTCATGTTCATCAACTGGTCTAAAATGGCTGATGCTTCATTAAAACAATTGTTATTTCCAGCCTTCTTACTACCTAACAACAATAACAGTCTATGAACTAATTGCGATGGGTCATTTGGAAGAAAACTAATACCTGAATTAAGGATACTTAAAGCCTGAATAATGTGTTTCTCCTTCTCATTTTTCCTACTTTTACTAGAAATACTAACCCTATAATTTAGAGTGTTCAGCAGATCAATATATACTCTATCATCATTATTTTTCATATCCAATGGTTTATCAATATACTTTGATTCATCCCTCACAGTTGAACCTTGTCTTCCATCTTTTGTGAGAAGAAACATTAATCTCGGAGTTAGTTTAACAGGGGGTTGCGCAGAACCCAAGAACCTTAATTCATCATGAAATATCAATACCTTTTCTTGAACAAGATGAAATATTGCTGGTTGTTCTGTTGGAATGAGTCCTGCTTTGGTTTTTGAATCTGCTGAATATTCATTGTTTTGAAGAGCATTCACAATATAATCAGGGGGTCGATTAATCTCTTCCAGTTGTTGAAATAAACCTTCATCATCATATTCCAATTCTCCGAAATGCTCTAATTCTTCCTCCGTCATTTGATCAAAATCTTTTAACATTTGAAGTTTTTTAGGAGTATATTCTGCTGTGGGAACTGTGGAAATATCTTTCATTTTTTTCTTGGGAAGTTTTTAAAAGTGGTTTAAAAAATTTCTCTTGTTTTCTTTCAAATGCTTCTTCGCCCGTTAGTTTCTGTCTGCGTTTCTTCTTTATGTCTTCCTGTTGTTTTACAACTTTTGAAACCAACTCTTGATGTTCCCTAAATCTTCTTGCTCTTTTTTTTGCATCCATTTATTTATTGTAAAATATCATTTAATGAATTGTAAAGATCAACAGGGAAATTTTCCTTTTCTTCATCATTCAAGTAGATGTGTTCAAATAAATCCTTTTCTTTAAATATTTCATCAAATTCTTTATTAACATTAATGCGAGTTGTAATTTCTTCTTCACTAATACTTGCATCTCTGCTTTTCATACGTTTGCGTTGAGTTTCTTCATCAACATGAAAACCGAATGATAAAATCTTCACTCCGCTCAGATGTTTAATAATTTGTCTCGTTCCTTCTGGATTCGTTTCTAATATCCAAAGACCACCAGATTTTAGTTTCCTTAACTCACTCTTACAATGTGAATATTTTGTTGTACCAAGAGAAACCTCCTCAAATATTTGACCTTCATTCCTCAATCGCATATGTTCCTCCACTGAAATATAGTGATAATCTTCACCTTTTACTTCTCCAGGTCTTATTGCTCTAGTTGTTGTTGATACAATGCGTATCACGGGGTGTTTTTGAAGTAAATTTTCAATATTCTCATTTGTACTACACAAGAACCTTGATTTATGAAAGTTTTTTCCAGAAGCAGATTTACCCACAATATTTACAATAATAGTTGTCATTTATATATGCAATTGTTTATAAAACAAAAAATATATCCCTTAATATCTCATCTTGTTTCACAACAATATATTTATATTTTTCAGTCGTGTGCTTCATGTAATCCTCAAATTTCTTTTTACTACATAATGTAGAACAATTATCTCTCCAAAAATTATTGATATCTATTGAATTTAACTTGAATAAAATAAAAGTATAAGCATTTTTTCTGATGGAACGACGAGGAAGTTGAAAGTACGATTGACTAAGATAAATACAATTACAAGAAGAATGTCTCCCTCTTGTGTAGTAGCTGTCCATTACCGTTTGGTTTCTCTCATTAACACAATCATCAAAGATAACGAGGTTCTTTTTTGATTTATCCAAATCTTGGGGAGACGGTATATCATCCGTATATCACTAAGAATACAAGTTATCGGATTTGATTTCTTTTTACATCTCTGTGTATCACAAAATAGTTGAATTATATCTTCAATGTTATAATAATTTAGGTTTTTTGACGTTTAAATAAACCGATTATATCTTCTTTTTGAAGACCAGCATTAAAACCTTGTGAGAGTAGTTGATACTCTGGTTGAAAACTCGACTTTGTGAAAATTATTAAATTATCATCATCTAAAATGTTGGGAGTGAGGAGCATCTTTAAAAGTAAGCAGGTTTTTCCACATCCACTTGAACCAACTATGAGACATCTTAATGAATTTGGGAGATTTTTATGGTTGTTAAATTTTATCTTATTTTCCCAAATGGGTAAAAAATCATTCATTTCTATGTTTGGAAAACAGGTTATTTAATTTATTATTGGCTTTTTAGAAACTCTATATTTTATCCTAAGTTCAGGTTTAATTTCAAGATAATCCATTATTTTATTTATACAATATCTTGTGTTGATATTTCCCTGAAAATCACATCCATGAAAAATATATAACAACAATCCTTTGAACATTTCTCTAATACGTTCACTTTCTTCCCTTGTAAGGAAAGGTGTGTTATCGCCCTCATACTTTACATTCATTTCTCTAATCAATCTTGTAAAGTAATTCATTTTTGGTGTAAATCTAAAAGAATTATTTTCCTTTTTATATTTTTTATTATCATGAATTTGAAGATAATCACAGAATATACATTGTTTATGGGCTTTTGACTCTGTGTTTAATCCCCGTCTTTCACACGCAGGACAATTCTCAAATTTGTCATATGGAGAATCAGGAAAGTCAAGCATATTTATAAAGTAAAACTTTACTTAAACTGAAATTCATCTTTACTTTCAGTTGTATATTGACTCATATTTAATTATATTACCATCGATATCGATATACTTTTTTTCATTACCAGATTCAACGACAACATTTTTTATCTTTAAGGTAATTTTAAAATGATCGTTAACTACTACTGAACGAAATGTCATTTCACCTGATATATTAACATCCTTTATTTCATCAGGATTTACATCTTTAGGGTTGTTGAAAAAAATACAAATTTCTCCTTGCATAATACAGATGGTCTTATCTTTTCTTTCTAAAGCTTCATCCATAAGGTTTTTGTTTTTTGATACTTTTTCTTGTTTCATTGCTTTTCTAGTTTTGAATATATTACCAGAAGGAGAGGAGAAACTTTTGTTAGAGATACTTTAATTGATGTTCTAACAGGTATACTAAAAGCCCTTCCACTGAAGGAAATTGAAGAACTCATATTATTTACCATAATTGTTTGTATCCAATCGTTGTTATATTTATCTTTGTTCAATTTTACATCCTTGACATATTTCTCAGTATCTTTATCAAATGAAGTGATTGATTGAAACTTGTCTTTTGTGTCTTGAAACATTGTATTTATTAAGTGAAAAAGTTGGAGGATAAAATGGTTTTAAGCACAGATTCACCTGTAAAATAAATGAAATTTTCATCAAGAAAATTTTAGTTTAAGCAAAGATTTATTATGTAAATATGGTGAATACAACATACTGCGATGTTTGTAATCACAAATATAAACATTATAGAAAACACCTCCAAACCAACAAACACACATTTAATCTATTTTATAAAATATCTCCTCTTGAGTTGGAAAGAAAACATTGTGATATCTGTTCAAAGGATGTTTTGAAGAGAAGTTATAATAGACATCTTCAATCACAAAAACACAAGAAAAATGAGTTTAAAGTAAAGGGAGACTATTATATTGAAAACACTGATGGGGGCATTTAAAGGGCATATAAAAATAAGGATTTTTCAATTTGGAGAACCCGGTCCATCATCAATAGCTGAATCAATTGAAATAGTGAAACCTGATGTTGAAAAAGTTATTAAAAAGACATTAAAAGAAATGAAAACTTTAAAGTTTTATATGGGAGTGAAAATGAATATGAAAAGACAAGATGAAGAACAAACTCCTTATATGAGAACAGATCTTCATTTTATAACATCATTTCAAGATTTTTTGAAGAGTGGGGTTTATGAAGAACTATCAAAACAAGAGGAGGATGTTGATAATACAGTGGTAGGAAGTGGATTCAATATTAAAAAAATCATCTTTTTAGATATACACATTCTAAAATCAAACTCTCTTGAAGCTTCTTCTTATATTGAATTACCAAAAGAAATAAAACTAAAGAAGGCAGTTGTTAATATTAAGAACAATGATAATAAATGTTTTCTCTGGTCTGTTCTTGCTCACTTTCATCCACCAAAATGTAATTCAGAAAGAGTAAAACAATATATGAAATATGAGAATACCTTGGACATTAAAGATTTTAAATTCCCAATGCCACGAACAGATATTCCTAAATTTGAGAAAAAGAATAATCTTTCTATTAATCTATATGGATTAACGGATACAAACAAAGTTCAAATATTAAAAATTTCAAACAACTATAAAAATGAAGAAACACACATTGATCTTTTATATTTTAGTGTTGGAAATAATTCACATTACACATACATCAATAATTTATCAAGATTAATCTCTTCTCAGGTATTCAGAACAGCAAACAAAATATATCCTTGTCAGAGATGTCTTAATTCATTTCATACAAAAGAACAATTAGAACAACATTCAAAATATTGTAGTAATCATAAATCAGCTGTAATTACAATGCCTAAACCTGGTGAAAAGATTTCTTTTGAAGATTATAATAAATCTATCATGCACCCATTTGTGATATACGCTGATTTTGAATGTATCCTTAAAAAGATAAATACTGCTTCTCCAAATCCAAAAGAATCATATACAAATAAATATCAAAAACATATTCCTTGTGGTTTCTGTTATTATATCAAATCATCTGTTGGAGAAAAGTATAACAAACTTGAACATTATAGTGGAAAAAAAGCTTCACAAGAGTTTGTAAAACGATTAGAAAAGGATTGTATAAGACTCACTAAATTAATGAAAGAAACAAATGAACCGATGAAATTAACCAAAGAAGAAAAATTAGAATTTAGAAAAAACAATATCTGTCATATTTGTGAGGGGGAAATTAAGGAGTCTAAAGTTAGGGATCATTGTCATCTTACTGGTAAATATAGAGGTCCCGCTCATTCCTGTTGTAATCTTAATTATAAATTACCTTCTTTTATTCAAGTCTTTCTTCACAACAGCGCCAACTATGATACATATCTATTTATAAATGAACTTTCAAAAACACCAGGGAATATTTCTGCCATAACAAACACAAGTCAAAAGTATATTTCATTTACAAAAATGATATTCACAAAACCTTTAACTCGTATTAGGTTTCTATATTCTTACAAGTTTATGGGAACACCACTAGCCTACCTCGCATCAAATCTAAGCTCCACGGACTCTTTTCCAAATCTTAATTAATTCTTTCCAAAAGAGGAAATTCTCACTAAAGAGGAAATTCAGATTAAAGAGAGAATTCAAAGTAAAGAGGAAATTCTAATTAATGAGGAAATTAATGAAGAAATTCTAACTGAAGATGAAATTCTAATTATAAAGAAAATTCGAACAATGAATGAAATTCTAACTAAAGAGGAAATTCTGATTAAAGATGAAATTCTGATTAAAGAAGGAATTCTCACGAGAGAGGAAATTCAAACAAGGAATGAAATTCAAAGTATAGAGAAAATTCTTACAAGTAAGGGAATTTATCCTTATGATTATATGGATTCATTTATGAGATTTAAAGAAACACAACTTCCTTCAAAAGAAAGTTTCTATAATAACCTTTATGAAGAAAAGATAAGTGATAAGGAATATAAACACGCACAAGAAATATGGAAAATATTTAAGATAAAGAACCTCGGAGAATATCATGATTTATATCTAAAAACAGATGTTTTATTGTTAGCTGATGTGTTTGAAGCTTTTAGATCACTCTGTCATAATAAAAATTGTTATGGATTAGATCCTGCCCACTATTTCACAGCTCCTGGTTTAGCTTGGAGTGCAATGTTGAAAATGACAAAACAAGATATAGATTTAATCAGTGATTTTGATATGCTTTTGATGATTGAGAAGTCCAAGAGAGGTGGAATATCACAAGTATGTTCAAAAAGATATGCTAAAGCAAATAATAAATATCTTCCAAATTATGATAGTGAAAAAGATAGTAATTATTTGATGTATTTTGATGCTAATAATTTGTATGGATGGGCAATGTCTCAATCTCTGCCTTATGGTAAATTAGAGTGGATGGAAGAAAAGGATTATGAAAAGGCTTTGATGAATATTGTTATTTCTTCTCAAGAGGAATTGAATGACGAAGAAGAAGGTTATTATTTTGAAGTTGATTTGAGGTACCCGAGTGATCTTCATAATAAGCATAAAGACCTTCCTTTTGCATGTGAGAAAGAAACCCCAAAGAAAGAATGGTTCAGTGATTATCATAAAAGTTTTAATATTAAAGGCAAATCAACAGAAAAGTTATTAACAACATTCTATGATAAAGAGGGATATGTTTTGCATCAGAGAAGCTTCAAACAGTTTTTGAGAGAAGGATTGAGAGTAGCTAAAAATCATAGAGTTTTAAAATTTAAACAAAGTCCTTGGGTGAAAAAGTATATTCAATTCAATACAGATATGAGAGCAAATACAAAAGTAAAATTTGAAGGGGACTTTTATAAATTAATGAATAATGCTGTATTTGGAAAGACTATGGAAAATGTTAGAAACAGGCAAAACATTAGATTCGCAACATCTTGGAAAGAAGCTTCGAGATTGACAAATAAACCAAGTTTTGAGAGAGAAGAGGTTTTTTCAGAGAACTTTTCTGCAATTCATATGAAAAAGGAAAGTATTGTAATGGATAAACCAATTTATATTGGAACAGCAGTTCTTGATTTATCAAAGATATTGATGTATGATTATTTGTATAATGACTTAAAGAAAGAGTATGGTGAAAATGTTTCATTGTTGTATATGGACACTGATAGTTTTATCCTAGATATAAAAACTGATGATGTTTATAAAGATATGAAGAAAAATATTGGAGTATATGATACAAGTAATTTCAGCAAGAAGAGTGAGTTATTTTCCAAAAAGAATGAAAAGGTTATTGGTAAGTTTAAGGATGAGTTGGGTGGAAAAGTAATGAGTGAGTTTATTGGATTGAGAGCAAAGGCATATGCTTATAAGTATGGTGATCAGATTGATAAGAGGTTAAAGGGAATAAAGAAATATGTAATAAAGAAATCAATAACTTTTAGAAATTATTATAATTGTTTGATGAATAAGAAAGAAGAATATAGGAAAATGAATACAATAAGAAGTTATAAACATAACATATATAGTGAAGAAGTAAATAAAAAGACATTAGGAGTCTTTGATGATAAGAGATTTATTTTAGATAATGGAATAGATTGTGTTCCATATGGATATTGTATGATAGAATGTATAAAATAGATTGTGTTTTAACGATGGGAAGATGGGTTAGGGTTTTTTAAGGGCTACCGCCGCATTTTTTCGCAATATATAAATGGTCAAACCAAGTATTAATCAAACTAAAGAGTGGAG
>NC_140964.1:27229942-27304942 GCF_056783735.1 Eptatretus burgeri
TTACCAAATTCGATCTACAGCTTTCCTCATATAAATCGGCATATAATGTAAGCTTTCCAAAATAAACACAAAGATCATCTTCAAAACAGATCATTTGATCCACATCAAAAGGCTGCAGCTTATATATTAAGAAAGCCCCTTGCTGTGATAGAGGAAGGCGAGTGAGAACGACTGGGCTGCTTTTGCGAGACTGCTTTGCAGAATGTGCCACATTGTACTCAAGCGTTCAGACAAAGGCCATGAGCGCCTTAAAGAGATCCTCGAGGTCTCTCAGTGGCAGCTGCTAGGATATAGGAGGTGGTGGGCTGAGGGCGTGACCGCAAGGCCACTGGGGGCAGCAGATGGGGTTCCCAAACAAAGGGGCCAGATTGGAGCAAAGCAGGTCATGGTCAGTTTGAGAGGAAGAGTTAAATAAATGGAGCTGGAGTGGGAAGGAAAAGAGGCAGAAGTGAAATGGTCAGCGAAAACTAATGGTGAATGGACATTCAGAGTGGAAACATTGGAAGATGGTTAGATGTGTATCTTCAAGCAGATTAAAAGAAAAAAATCTCGTTTTGATCAACTTAACCTTTTTACACATTGTTCCTTTATTGAAGTAGTTTCACTAAATGTGCATAACATTGAGTTGGCTGTTGGTTAAGTGGTTAAAGACATTTTTTTTCTTCCATTGACTGGTGTGGTTTCCATTCATATGGCTATTTATTCCCACAAACCCAGCACTGAGCAAACATGTTGAGTATGCCAATCATCTCTTATCAAAGGTTGAGGGAGGTCTTTGCCTTGCGGCGGATTGAAATAGGTGGGTTCATGGTTTTTATACATGGTATTGAAGTAAAGAGAAGTACACACGCATGGAAATTTTGTCATCCTTTCACACCCACTTATATAGGATGATGCCTCAAAAGGTTACCATCACCATTCCTTCTGCTTATTTTAGACTTTCAATCTGTGTGACCCCAATTGTATTCAGAAACAGATGAAATATGTGCAAGCAGTTCCTGTTTATGCAATTCCAGATTGGAACTACACCTCCACATTTTAAAGGAAGTTCCAATCCCTATTGTTTCCAGTTTTATCGACAAATATGAACGAAGTTGAATTTTGAAAATTACAAATTATTTCATTTACTTGTATAATTTTAAATATTATTCAATTTTTTACATTTTATTTTATTATTTTTAATCTTGAGTTTTCTCATTTACTTGTTATAAAGGAATTTGTGTTTTAACAATGTGATTATTCAGTGATGATGTGAAGCTCTTTCATTAACCTTGAAAACGTAAACAGACAAAAAGACGTTCCTTGGAAAAATTTCCAAAAATGAGAATTAAATAGGGTTTTGATAAATTTGGGTCGTCTTGAAATAAGGAATATGAAAACTTCTGGGAAGGATTTTGGGCTCGCCTGTCAAGGAGGCTTCAAACTAATTATGGCTATATTAAAGGAATTCTGCCAATGTCCTATAAATGAACATTTCCACTTGTTAACCCAGTAAGTACTATTTTCATATGCGATACGATCCTTTGTATCAAATAACACCAGTAAATTATATCAAATGATAACACCGACAAATTTGAGGACAAACAACATACCATCGGATATGCCAGTGTCCAAAGAGTAAATTAGGCCTGATTTTAAAAGCTGCCAAGCTGCCCTAGAAACCAATTAATTCCACCATAGAGTGAAAGAATAATTCTAAAGAGATATAAAGAAACAAAAAATATTATCAAATACTACTGCATGTGCAGTGGGAAGAGAGATGAAAAAAAGGTGGGGGGGGAGGGTGTATGGGGGAGTATTTGATAGAAATAGTAATGAATGCAGACCAAAGGAGAACAAGGTAAGGGTGTTAAAAGAATGATTGGTTTTGAAGACCTCAAGTCCTTCAAATCACAATATAGTGCATAACTCGACTCGACAGAAGTATTTATGCACAAGAAACACACTGTTGGACCAAGTACGCACTCAGAGTTTTTATAATGTTTGGATAGGGGGTGGAAGGAGAGTTTAGGGAGTCGGGAGGTACTACTTTACCTGTCAAGTAGCAGATGTATTTGTAGATATTGCACTCTCTTTACTATGATCAAAAGAAGGGCCTGGCTCCCTGTCCCTCCACCCTCGTTGCACCCCTGCATTGGACTCGGAAAGGAAGAAGCATCTAATGAGCTACGTTTCACCCCGGGTGAGGGGTGGGTTGAGGGTGGAGGATCGGGTCAATTTTACAAGACCGACTCCCAGAAGTGTCTCCCAATATGTTAACAATGTATTGGGAGACACAAAATAAGCAGCAACACTTATTCTTTACCAGAACCAAGGACTACTGATTACAGAGGGAGGGATGTTGGCTCCCCGATTTTGGTAATCTCCCATTTTGGGTGGAGGATTAAGCAGAAAAAGGAAAATGTGACTAGATTGTTTCATAAATTGCATTAAAATCTGAATTACAGGTTTTATTATTATTTTCAAACTCGACATCGTAATGGAGGTTAAAAAAGATAAACTAGCGGGGCAGGGGTAGGGTTGGGAGGGAGCAAGAGAAATATACAATTGAGCATGGGTAGTGATAGACATAGGCCAGTATGTAGACCCCGGTCCAAAGGTGTGCAGTTTGTGAGGCTACAATTGTGCTATTACTAACAAACATATTAAATAACTTTTTAAAAATATGTCAATATTGTCACCAACTTTACATTTAGAGGATCACTAGACATGACAGTACTCACGTCACGTCCACATCAGTTTCGGTTTCGAAACACGATCAGGCATTGATATAGGAACATCAAGAATGGCTTCAGACTTAATCTGCGCCATCTTCAAAACAGCCATAAACCCGAATTTCTTGTGAATTTTATTCACATCGGTCCCAACTGAGCGGTAGTGAGCAGAGCACTCAAAAACCAAAAACCTCACGTCATGACTCTTTCTCCATGGCTGAGACAACCAAAGGCAGCACATATATAACCGAGATACAATCCAAAAAGTAAGCCTGATGTTGGTTTAATGGTAAAGATGCTTGGTTTAAGATCCCAGGGCCCTGAGTTCAAGCTCCTGTCAGGCTGCTGAATTAACACCAGGTGGGGATGAATCAGCCTGCCTCCCTTCTGAGGTCAGCAAATGAGTACGAGCTTGTTGGTAACAGGGGCACAACTGCACCCCCAGAAAATGTACAGCCAGGCAGCCACAGGCTACATACAAATAAATAAAATAAAAAACAAAAAGTAAAAATATTTCATCTCAGCAACTTCCAAAATAAACCATGTAATAAGAGAATGGCTACAGCGACAGAGGAAGTTCTACTTCAGAGGAAGTTCTAAATCAGAGGAAGTTCTACAGCGACATTGCAAACGGTTCAAATGTCATCTTTGACGTTATGAATAAGCATATTCAAGTCGTGGTGAATTTGACCTTTTTGCATCATTAATAACTTCTCAACCGTGTTTTTGTTTTATTTCCCAATGCAGTCAAATTACCTTGATCACATGACAGAAACACTGGTAATTTCATCAGGACCAAACCAACCTATGCATGATTGGTGGCCATGCGGCGGTCTAGTCCAACCGGTGGGGCTTCCTGGGTTGGACTTTCCAGAAGGGCTTTATAAGCCATCTGTCATTTCGCAATCGTGCCTGCCTGTACATAATCCTTTGAGTTTTATGTTGATCCAACCATTGAGTTTTGTTTTAATCTGCATTGATCTATTGCTCCGAGTGGAACACAACCTGGATTGAGTGACTGTCGATCCGATTGACGTTTAGATAATAAGAATAAATAGTTTGTTCTTTATTCTTATTTAATGCCTTTGTCACAATACAATTTAACAGACTGCAATTTCATAATCGATCCCACCTGTTATGGATCCAAGAAACAAATTTCGAAAGGGCCGAGCGATGAAAAGGCCCGTTACATTTTCACCCATTTGAAGGAAGACTTCAATGATGACATCACAGCTATCAAGATGTTTAAATTCAATAACACGCCCATAAACAGCTTCAAGTTTCACAGCCACTGCATTGGTCATTGGTTGGAATCAGGCACAAGTTTGACAGAGGCAACCTGTTAATACTAACTCACGAAAGAGTTCATCTTAAAAATAACCCCTGGGCGCTCACCTGGAAGTGGCTGGATAAGATAACCAGGGAACCACTGGTAGGCATCGATGACCCACAAAATATATAATGAAGAAGAAATTAAATACCTATGGAATCTTTTTCTAATGCCATGAACAAACCTTGGCACATCACGGGTGATAAAGGTTGTGGTCAAGTTTCATCGAAATTGTGTGTGTGGTTTCAGAGAATAAAGCAAATACATATTTTGGGGAGCAACCCCCACGAAGAACCCCTTGGACCCCAGTTTTTTTTTTTTTAATGTCGTGAACAAACTTTAGTACATCACGTGTGATGAAGGTGATAGTCAAGTTTCATCAGAATTGTGTGTAGTTTCTGAGAAGGAAGCAAATACCTCTTTTGGGTGGTAACCTACCCCCACCTCCCCCCTCCTCCCTTAGAACCTCTTCGACCCGATTTTTAAAAAATGCCGTGAAAATCGTTGGTACATCACAGGTGATGAAGGCTGTAGTCAAGTTTAATCGAAATTTGTGTAATTTTGGAGAAGAAAGCAAATACATATTTGGGGGTCAACCCCCCTTCAACCCTATGAAATCCCAATTTTTCTAATGTCATGAACAAACTTTGATACATCATGGGTGATGATGGTTGTGGTCAAGTTTCATCAAAATTGTGTGCGTCGTTTCTGAGAAGAAAGCAAATACCTCTTTGGGGGAAAGGGGGGGGGAGTTCAAGCCCCCCATAAACTCCCTCCGTAGACCTACTCAGACCTCGATTTTTTAAACGCCATGTACAAACTTTGGAATATCACAGGTGATGAAGGTTGTGGTCAAGTTTCACCAGAATTGCATGTGTAATTTCTGAGAAGAAAGCAAATACCTATTTTTTTGGGGGGGGGGGGGAAACCCCCATAGATTCCCTTCAGGCCCGATTTTTTTAATGCCATGAACAAACTTTGGTACATATACAGCGGTGAACGTTGTGGTAAAGTTTCATCGAAATCGTATGTGTGGTTTCAGAGAAGAAATTGCAAGTATTTGTGGATGGACGGACGGACACGCCATCCCATAAGCTCCCAATAACTACGTTCCAGGTAAGCTAAAATAAATAATTAAACAGCAAATGTGCATCACTGCTGAAGTTAATATTTTCAACATCAGAAATTAAGTTGCAATGTTTGAGGTCAGACATATATATAGATATATATATATATATATATATATATATATATATATATATATATATATATATATATATATATATATATATATATATATATCTATATCTATATATATATATATGTGTATGTATGTGTATGTGTATGTGTCTGTGTATGTGTGTACGGAAATAGCGATATCGATATATATATATATATATATATATATATATATATATATATATATATATATATATATATATATATATATATATATATATATATATATATATATATATATATATATATATATATATATATATATGAGGTGCCGCGAGGAGGAGTGATGCAAGAGACATAATGCCATATAATGCCATATTGCTTAATATATGGACTTAATGCCATATAGCACTATTTTAACCCTTACCCTATCATCCGAGCCTATCATCATCATATCATTAAAAATGTAGCTTACATCACTCCTCCTCGCCGGGCCTCATATATATATATATATATATATATATATATATATATATACATATATATATATATATATATATATATATATATATATATATATATATATATATATAATTGACACCTCCCACACTCCTCTTGCTTAAGCAGCTGCATAAAGCAACCCAAGAAGTTCAACACACAACACAAGGTAAGCGCTTTGCTGTTTCAAATCCTCCTCAGAGTTCCTCCAATTGCTCTAAAGATGTTCACACAAAGTACACACATGAGAATACCAATACTACACACCCCCTCAGCTGTCGGACCAGTTTCATCGCTTATTGGCAAATCGTCAACGACAGCACAGACAGCAATGCATACCAATGAGGCTCCCGAAAATGTACCACGTGCAAATGTCATAATCATTCAATATATAAACAACAAAGAAAGACCCACCCACATCTCTCACCTGTGAATGGAGGGAATAGCCAATTAGCTCTCACCGAATCAACTAAACCCAGGTGGCTCGGATTATATAAATAATTGACACCTCCCTCAATCCTCAAGCCGAAGAAGCTGCATAAAGCAACCGAAGAAGGCCCACACAAGGTTAGCACTTTGCTGTTTCAAACCCTTCCCAGAGTTCCTCCAAGGCTATAAAGACGTTCATACATAGTACACACGTGAGAATCCCAATTTCCCAGCAATATCTCTGTCTGTCTGTCTGTCTGTCTGTCTCTCTCTCTCTCTCTCTCTGCAATAACAGTCCTCTAACCCTTCACTCCATATCGACACCAGGAAGCATGCATTCTTCCAGTAACCCCCTCCTGGTTAAACTTCTAAAATGCAGTGAGACTACATACATCAACACCTTTGTTCCTCGCTTCTCCTGTCGATGGAACCACCTTCCAGAGGCTGTTCTGTCTCACTCTTCCCTTCAGGGCTTCAAGCAAGCAATGCACCACCATCTCTTGTTATCTCCAATTCTGACCCACGATCTTAATTACTCCCATTAACCTTTCCTAACCCAACCATATTACTTGCTAGTTTCAGTCTCTGTCTCTGTCTCTGTCTCTGTCTCTGTCTATGTCTCTGTCTCTGTCTCTGTCTCTGTCTCTGTCTCTCTCTCTCTCTCTCTCTCTCTCTCTCTCTCTCTCTCTCTCTCTCTCTCTCTCTCTCTCTCTCTCTGTCTCTCTCTCTCTCTGTCTCTCCTGTTTGTTCACACCCTTGATGGTTGTCCCACTGTCATTTTAACCTTGCTCTTCCATTAGCAACACTCCTGTAAAGGGAATGTTTATTACAGCGTGTGCGCTGTATACAATTGCACCGAGTTTGAAATGTCCCCGGTGTCCCCCCCCCTCCCACGTGCCTCAAGACAGCCAATGACGGCTGTCCGGTAGATGAAGTTCATAACCTATATGGAAATAGCGATAATTGACGGAAATACCCGAGTATTTCAATGGAAATTTGTGAAACTAATGTGTTGTATACATGAAAACCATTTAATTTATGGCTTGACGGGGAAAAAACCAAGAAACGCACCCCTCTCATGTATGAACGAACGCAAGACGTCATTTCCGCCCACCATCGCATTTCGCGCCAAAAGACGTCATTTCCGCCCACCATCGCATTTCGCGCCAAAAGACGTCATTTCCGCCCACCATCGCATTTCGCGCCAAAAGACGTCATTTCCGCCCACCATCGCATTTCGCGCCGATTGCCGAATGCTGAAAGCTAAGTTCTTCTTATGCTATCATTCTTTTGCGGCCTCCTGCCACGCTATATCGAACAATTTCATTCCTTCTGTTATATATAAAGGCTTATCACAATAATAACACGATTTTTAAATTTCAAATATTAAGTCCGCTTTTTAATTGTTTTTCAACTGAAAAAGCATAAATTGCATATTTTAACATTAGTGTACTCATTTGCTTCACCACACGCGCTGTATTGAAGGATTTCACTTGTTTATTTTATTTTAAAGGCTTCAAAAGCCTGTTCGAAAAACTCTTGAATGCCTAATGGAGAGAGTGGACACCCTCGAATGAAAGTCAATGAAGGGGCATTTTTGTAAGCTTGTCGAGTCTCGATTTAACTCCCGAACCGGCTCGAGCTGTCATCCTGCCCTTCGTAGGGATATGAAGCCATGTGTCCCATCTGCGAGTATTCATGTATGAGTATGTCATTAAGGATAGTGACACCTATCGAAAAGAGTATGTCATTGTGTGCTGGCACCCTGGTAAAGTATCAACCTCCTGCACCTCCTGACTTATGGCACCGTGAAACTGAGCGGCAACCTCCCTTGGGTCATTCAGCAGACAAAGAATATGTGCTTCGGCAGAGCCGTTGGTGGTCTGGAAACAGAGTATATGGTCAAGACAATAAAAATGAAGGCCAAGTTCATTGTGATTACATCCTCTCTCTTAACAAATGTTAAATGTAACTTGACCCTTGTTTAGGTACACCTTAAAAAGGGTTGACCATTTTCCTTAGAAATGCAAAACACTTACCTTTTTGTCCACATAAAAGTTTTGTCCTGATCGATGTATTGCATAGTGGACATTTGTTTACAGTTCAACCAATGAGAACACGATACTTCATCGACAACTGTATTTACACTCTCACCGGGTGCAGGTGCAACGTGACCCTGAGTCCTGACGCGTGATTGCTTTCATGTCACTTTGTGCCAACACCAATATCTGGCCTCAGTCCACCCTCCTCTGAATAACTCCAGACACCACTGGTCTTGATATAAATAATGTTTGCAGTGCGAATCGCAATGGGAAGGAGCAGTGCACTGCAGGAATAAAAGGGTGCTGTGTGTGCCCTTTACAGAGTGGGTGAGGCTTGAGTGAAGGATGGGAGAGAGTGTGTAAAAGATTACAAATAGGCCACTTCTCTCCCAGAACGTTTATGATGTAATCTCGCTACGCCCGATAAGGCAATTCCAGGCGATTGCCGAGACCGTTTTTACGAGCCATCCCATTAACTGTTGAGCTGATGTCGGACATCATGGGAGGGGACAAAGACACTGCAGTGCAGTACTTTGGTCTATCTGGCTTTAGTTACACACGTCTCATCTGCCGAATTGTCCGCTCGTTCACTTACTTTCCAATGATGTTTTGTGTATCATAGCTCAGGGGAAAATGATCAACCAAAGTCTATGTATTACAGGTGTATGAAAGCAACACGCAGGAAGAAAATCGATAAGATATAGTCAGAGGCACGCTACACTAAATGATGATTGTATATCATTGGGAAAACATAAGGATGACTTTGGGAAACCTTTCCATTATGGGTTGAATAGCAATGATGGTTTTCTCACAATTACATTATATTACAATTATACATATAATTATATACTGAGAGGCAACGAAAACGCATGCCAAATTTAAATTCACATGTATATCATAGCATGTGAAAAAGGATCAATGTATGCAATCACATGAGATTTGTGAGGGACAGTCCTACAGAATCTGCACATAAACGGGAAAATTTGGATGTGCACATGATGTCACAAAAACATCAAATTATGTAGGGGTCTGTAGTGTCAATATTAAATGTAACCACCTTGGGTTACATAGATGTACGCTTGAAGTCCATGGGGCATGGATAAACACAGGCGGTGGATCAGAGCTTGTGGTATTGCTGCCCAATCCAACTGTAAGGTTGCAGTGAGCTCTGCAACATTGCGAGGAGGGTTCATTTGACGATTGTTCCCCAAACCATAACACCACCCCCTCCAAAACGGTCTCTCTCAATAATGCAGCCCTGAGCAAAACGGAGTCCTTGCCGACAGTACACGTGAATACATCCATCTGGAAAACTGACGATGAACCTCAATTCATCGGAAAATATGACATTTGCCCACAGTCTCCCACCCAAGTTACCACCAGCTGCTGCCCATCGTTGACGTGCAAGATTTGTCCATGGTGAGGTCGACAACACCGTAAACCCCATGCAGAAAGATGACGTTGGACAGTTCGGTTACTGATGAGTCGTCCGCTTGTTCCAATGGTGGTTCTGGCCATTTCTCGTGCTGTCCTGAAGCGGTTATGGAGGTGACTGACGACGATGTATCGGTCTCTTCTTGTTGACGTCACATGCTGTGCACCAGGACGAGGACAGTTTCCGACCCTTCCTGTGACTCTGTATTGGTTCTGTAGCCTATAATCTGTTGAATGGTGCATATTAAAGTGTTGAGCAACTCTTGCTTGCCAGATTACACTATTCAGCATATGATTGATCAGAGGAACCAAACTTTCATTAGACGGAGCATTGTAATTTATGGCCTCACAACTTAAGCAATTTTTGCTTTTACAGAGCATGGATACAAATGCACAATCCATCCATTGGGACCATACACTGTGCAGAGCGTTGGTGCTGCCTAAGCAGTCCCCTGGGTTATTGGGCACAATCCTGGACGGGTCGCCACTCCGACACAGGGTACCAGCATGCTGGCACTCATTTTGCCGACCTTGGAAGGATGACAGGTCGAGTTAACCCCACCTGGTATTAATTCAACAGCGAAGGGGAATTTGAACTCAGGACCCTAGGATCCCAAGCCCACCACCCAAACCATGAAGGCAACACCAGGCATATACACATGTTGCACGTGCAGAATGTTTTATTAACCACTGCTCATCATTTACAAGATTTGCCAGATGGTTGCGTCCGGACTCAAACGTACATACACAAACAATAAACTGGACACATACACAATCAAACACCCATATGAGACGTCCATCATGAATGTTTTATTACTTACTATTTTCTCACCGTTTGCGTTCAAAAATAGGCTATACTCCATCTAAATCGGATGTGCGGTTTCATTGATTCTCAGTGTGTTATGTGATATATATATATATATATATATATATATATATATATATATATATATATATATATATATATATATATCTACATATATACACATACATAAATACATACATAAATACATACATATATTCATATACAAATACAAGCATATATACATATATATAGATAAATATACAAGCATATCTACATATACATATATGCACATATACAAACATATATGCACATATATATATATATATATGTATATATATATATATACACATACATAAATACATACATAAATACATACATATATTCATATACAAATACAAGCATATATATATATACATACATATATATACAAACATATATATATATACAAACATATATACATATATATATATATATATATATATATATATATATATATATATATATATATATACATATACATACATATGTACAAATACATATATACATATATAAACATATATACATATACATATATAAATATATATATATATATATATATATATACATGCATATACATACATATATACATATACATATATACATACATCTACCAACATATCTTCTTCTTCCTTCGGCTGCTCCCGTTAGGGGTCGCCACAGCGGATCATCCGTTATGATCCGCATACTGATTTGGCACAGGTTTTATGCCGGATGCCCTTCCTGAGGCAACCCTGCTCGCCTCTTTCGACACAGGGATATGGTACACCTATTCTAACCGGGGCATACACCAGGCCTCGTGCACTGGTACTCACTTCGCCAACCTCAGAAGGATGACAGGCTGAGTCAACCTCCTGGTGTGTATTAATTCAAGTGGCCAACGGGGCTTGAACTCAGGAGCTTATGGATCCCAAGCCGCTACCCTAACCACTACGCCAACACCAGGCTTCATATACAAACATATATACATACATATATGTACATATATATACATATACATACATATATATATATATATATATATATATATATATATATACATATTCATACATATATACATTTACATACATATATGTACATATATATACATATACATACATATATACATTTACATACATATAAATATACATATATATATATATATATATATACATATACACACACAGTGAAGCCCAAAATTATTCATACCCCATGAAAAATCTGAGAGTTTTGCGTTTATCTCATACGTACAAGCTGGAGTGGTGGAACTTTCACTTCACCCAAGGACATTTAGTTGGCATGTACAAATCCAAATATATTTTGGCTCAAGATCATAAGCATAACAATAGAAATGTTAAGATTTCTGTTTTTATGCCTGTCCAAAATTATTCATACCCTACACCAAGTCTCACAATTGAGGCCAATGTTTGTGATAATGCACATGCTTTTGATATTCCAAAGATTCTTTATAATGTTATGCAATTATTCCAAGATGTGTGCATACAATCTGAATGCATTACAAATGTGGTCTATTGAATGTACAGTGAGGAATGTTAGAGAACAACACTCTGCTTTTGGACTATAAATTAAGGGGAGCTGATACAATCATTCTCAGGTCATTGTCAGCATGGCGAAGAAGAAAGAAGTCAGTGAGGTTCTTCGGTTGTGCATTGTGAATGCTCACAAGGAGGGGAAAGGTGACAAAGATATTGTGAAGCAGTTCTGAGTGCCAGTTGCCACCATACAAAGCATAATTAGGAAGTACAAGGAGTTCCACACTGTAAAAAAAACATTGAAAGACGTCGTCGGAAGCCAAAGGTGTCGCCTGGTCTGGCAAGAAAAGTATGGCGAGAGGCCAACAACAATCCATGGATCACTATTAAGGCTCTCCTGACCAACCTTGGCGAGTCTGGGACCAAGATATCAAGGCAGACACTCCAGCGGACGTTGCACAAGGGGGGTCTACATGGACGCCGACCAAGAAAGACTCCACTCCTCCATCCCAGGCACAGAAAGGCTCGGCTCACCTTTGCAAAAGCTCACATGGACAAAGATCCAAGCTTTTCATCCTCAGTTCTGTGGTCGGATGAGACGAAAATGGAGCTTTTCAGGCACAGAGATGTTGCTTTCGTTTGGCGAAAGAAAGGTGAAGCATACAACACTCAGGACACAGTCCCGACCATCAAGCATGGAGGCAGGAGCATAATACTTTGGGGATGTTTCTCAGCCAGTGGGCCCGGCAATCTCGTCAAAGTGGATGGCATCATGAAAAAGGAGCAGCACATCAAGATCCTTGAGGAAAACATCAAACAGTCCGCAGAGAAACTTCACCTCGGGGAGCATTGGACGTATTAGCAGGACAACGATCCAAAACACACCGCCAAGTCAGTCAATAAATGGTTCTGGGATAATGATGTAGACGTTCTCGAGTGGCCAAGCCAAAGTCCGGACCTCAAACCAATCGAGAATCTGTGGTGGGAGCTCAAGACCGGCAATGAAGCCTTCCAACCTCAAAGACCTGGAGACCTTCGCGAAGGAGGAGTGGGCCAAAATCCCTATAGAGACATGCAAAAACCTTGTGAGCAAGTATAAAAACCGTTTGGAGGCTGTCATCACAAACAGGGGCTTTTCCAATGATTACTCAATGTGACTTTGAACTGATCCAAGCAAGGGTATGAATAATTCTGGACATGACATTTTTTTTTAATCTATCAATAAAATACCCCTGAAACAATGTATTTCTTGAAATGTCTCTTGCAGTGATTCTTTCAGCTGTTTGTCACATTCTTATGTAACTTAAGCCAGAAGAAACTCATTCCTCAAATAACACGATTCAAAATACTCCAAATTTGGTTACAGTATGAATAATTTTGGGCTTAACTGTTCATATATATATATATATATATATATATATATATATATATATATATATATATATATATATATATATATATATATATATATATATATATATATATATATATATATATATATATCCGGACCTTGACATTCGCGGATCCAACATAATTCACGGGTTCTGCATATTCACGGGTTCCCTGGACCCGCAGTTGATAATTTGCGACATGCTCCAACTTTCGCGGAAAATTGCCCTGTATATTGTCGGCAATTTTTTTTTTTCGTGAGCCACGAGCAGAACACAGTTCCAAAAATATAGCTTCCACAAGCCATGAACGTGACCTCGTTCCTGTAACGTGTATTGTGGCTTCACGGGATAAACATATTTTCACGGGATCGACATAGTTTATCTACTAACTGATTCTAAAGAAAAGCTGAAAATTTTGGAAACTTTGCGATGGGTCTGCACAACAACATTGTAAATACACAAAATGTTTCCAATACAAATCAATGAAAATATCGAACGGACAAGCACAAAATGCGGCAAAATGACCCCGGGCACTAAACCTAAACTCACCATTGCGGATCATCAGATCATTAATTATAATAATGGACGATGTAGCCACTGAAACTGTGAAATTCCTCGTGAAATAGTTCAGGTTTGTACTGCGCCTTGCTGTCGGATACGATCCCGGAAATGTTGCCTTTCTCTTTGGAGCCATAACTAAACACTGAGTCGCAGGGATTAATACAGAACCAGCGGCAAAAAGTATTGCAGCTCAGATTAATTGCAAGGGTGCATAGCAACTGCACGCATAGCAACAGAGTAGCACATTGGCATACACATGCCTTTTTGCATTCAAACCTCACACCATTACTCAACGGACACTTCACTTCAACCTTCTCCAGACTCGAACCACAATGCTACAACATTCTTCGGACCACAACGCCTTCATGATAATTCTCCCACACCATTGGACCACAACCTAAGCTTGCTTATCATCGCTCTTAACTGTGACAACTGTGATGCCTTAACCACCACGAACCACCATGCCATTAACAACTGCTACACTACACCATTGCTGCCATTATTCAACAACCATCACAACAGATGCCAACACCGCCTTTTGGGATCAACGGAACAAGGGAGCAGCCGGTACCTTTAGATGTTAGGGTGTGGTCATTCTAGCATCTCGCTTGGAGCACAAGAGTACACCAAATTCCATTCAAAATCATGTGGATAGCCCTAGCGTTCTGCTCAATTAGGGCCCTAATTGGGTGTCCGGCATGTGTTCGTGGCCAGAGAACGCAACCAAGTACCTCTCCCTATGGTATTCTCGGAGCTCCATTGCGTAGCCAGGTGCAGAGTGACTGAAGCCATTTCCGGTGCCAAATCCTCACCTGGTTGGGGCCAAAGCCGTGATAAATGTCTGTGCGCAAATGGGGGCGTGGCAACATGTCCATGGGCCATCTGTTCCGCCTCCCAAACTCCACCCCCCCCCCCAGGGGGATTATAAAAGAGAGTTCTGTTCTCTGGTTCGCCCTCTCTCCTCTTCTTCTTGGGGTCACGTTGCAGTGGTACTGAGCAGAACACAGTCCACAACCGAGTGGAAGAGCCAGACGCCAGACGGAGTGCAGTTAGACAGAATAGACATTACACGTCCAGACCTCTTTATACTCATGTTAGGCCAATCCTCTCACACATTGTTTTTTGTATCCAAAACCCCCTGACCCACATCTTTACACCCTCCTCTTTGCACCTCATCTGCTAGTCATGGCACACCTCATCATACACGCCTTGGACAACCTGTTTTTCTCTCTCTCTCTCTCTCTCTCTCTCTCTCTCTCTCTCTCTCTCTCTCTCTCTCTCTCTCTCTCTCTCTCTCTCTCTCTCTCTCTCTCTCTCTCTCCCCCTCCCCTCCCCCCTCAGCAACTGGGTTACATCATTCCATTGACCGTGCCCGGTAAATCAGAGGTTTGCTTTCTAATTTATTTGGGTATGTATCTGATGGCGCCTGTCATGTTAGTGTAAATAAGAGTGTGTACGTTCTTAATAACGGGTCAATTCTGCAGTCTTGTTCCTTTGAAATATTTACATGTCCTTTTGCCTCACCCGCTTGTAATAAATGTACCCAGTTCGTCACGGCTTTTCCTCCATTGGTCAAGCATCGGCCGCACGTAGTGGTTTCCGGCAAGTTTTACCCCACGCAATTTGCTCTTATTAGCCAGCATACACTTACTGTATCAATCGGCAGTAATACAGGTGTGTGTTGAGGGCATGAGACCCCCCTTGGTGTGGCTGTCCACAGGTAAGGTACTCACGGGAAGTAGTGAATCCCTGCCAGGATTGGCAGTACCAACCAGCGTTTGTGGTTGCTTAGCAACCCAATGGCTTGCGGCGTTATCCATGCTCAGTAGCCTCAGGACTGGGAGTTTGGGAGGACCTGGAGTGCTTCCCTTCGTAGTGATCCTCGAACCTGGGATCCATAACCTTATAATTATGTACATGGTATATTATTATTATTATATTATTTTATTAAGCCAACTATAAAACGGTATGATTGATATATATATATATGTAAATACAGTGTATATATATATATATATATATATATATATATATATATATATATATATATATATATACATATATATATATATATATATATATATATATATATATATATATATATATATATATATATATATATATATATATATATATATATATATATTGTTATGGATTTCAGAATCGGATCCGACTAATGCATGCCAAATATTTCGGTCCTCAGTTATTTCCCGAAATGCATGTCCAGGATAGACCGATCCCCATGTCTGCTGGGATTCTAACTTTGATGCATTGGAGAAGGGTATATAATAGATTCCCTTTCTTATGGGAAGGCCTTTTTCTCTTCACGACACATTCATGCATGCGAGATAGCCATTCGCCCAACGGAGGCTCATCTACCCCCATTCCATCAGGAATCATTGGCTTGGAGGTGTACGATTTATTTACATCTTGGACTTACAGGACATTTGATTAAGCACACCGCGGGCTTTACCTGAGCAGTTATTCTGACGGTCAAATCTGGCTGTGGACAACTTACCTCACCCACCTATCTTTCATTGACATTTGACAGCCATCTCTTTCACCGACGTTGATATCCACCTTTTTCCATCGACGTTTGATGCCCCGTTTGGCAGCTCTATGGATGCTGGCTGGCTCTTGTTCATGTTGGGCTGAACGAGGAAGGAATGATCATGAGTTTGACGGTTGGTCACGTGCAACGATGCGACAACAAGCAAGGTGGATTTGGCTGAAGTCTGCTTGAGGCTCCGCCCAGACGGGTTGCCTATAAAAAGGACGGGAGGACCATTTTCCTGACAGTTTTGTGACAGCTGGGTGACTGTTATTTTCGGCTCCAGACAGTCGTTCCAGTCAGATGGTTGGTGAGCTGGCGACAGTAAAGTAAGGCATAGCCTTACAGCTCTGACCGCTGGTGACAGTTTATGACAGTTGGTGACAGCTGGTTACAGCTCCTCACAGTGCCCCACAGTTCCTCACAGTGCCCCACAGCACCTTACCGCTCCTTCCAGCTGTCTGTTGGTTGCGGCTCCTGGGGGCTCCTGACAGTGGGTGATGGTTGCACCGTTCCTGTTGGTTCTGCTCGTACCTGATTATTGGCGTCCCTGATTCCTGGAGGTGACGATGTGACGCCGATTGGTGTTCAAGCCTGTTTGCAGGTGGGTGCACGGCAAGGCAGGGCATTGGCAGCGGACCAAGGCACGCTCACACATTTCGGGACATTTTCTTTGACCCACGACAACTTCTACCTTGGTAAGCCGAGACCGGATTTCTTTCCCCCTGAATGATCTGCTGGGTACCCTTGTCTTGTGTTTAATTAAGTAAGGAATAGTGATAAGCATCTGCTCTTTGTCTATTTTTCTATCAATGTCTGTTTAATTCTTTATTAGTTTGAAATAATTTTGATCGATTTGAATTCACCTATTTTCACCACAAGGAAATAAAAAATTCTTCTGTTTATTTATTTTTCTTATCAATAAATTCCTTGTTGACGTTTCAACCTGTCCATGCTCGTCCTTTCCTTCCATTAATCCAGCATTGTCCGAACCTACATAGACTGGGAGGTAGTTCCCAAACGAATTAATCTGTCATAGTCGGTCGACATGCACCAGCGGTAAACGCTCGGCCGCCTTACTTAAGATCCAATCAAGATAAGATTGGTGTATTGCCGAGGGCACGCTCCCCATTCAGGGAGCCTCCTGAACTCTAGTAAAACGGTAAAGTTACACGGTGGACACTGGAACTCGTGGTTAACTGATTGGCATTCGTGGTTGTAAAGAAATCCACCGAACCATGAAGTAATTGTGAGCGGTGGCCCCAGGTCTGGCTATTCAGAGGAGAAACGGGGATTAACCCCCTCATAATACACTCTGAACCCGTGGCTGTAATAAAAGAAAAAGTATATATATATATATATATATATATATATATATATATATATATATATATATATATATATATATATATATATATATATATATATATAACACCATTTATAGTTGGCTTAATGTTTAACTTGGCTGGCTTAAGGTCTTATGGTCTTGCGTTCAAGCCCCTGTTTTTATCGTTGAATAGCACCAGGTGGGTTGACTCAGCGTGTCATCCTTCTAATGTTGGCAAAAGGAGTTCCAGCTTACTGATAACAGGGGCACTGCATCAGTGGCACAGCTGTGCTTTCAGAAAATAATGCAGCTAAGCAGCCACAGGCTTCATACAAGTTAATGAACCGTTTACACCTTCAGTTTTGAATACTGTATAATTTATAGTGTATACTTACTCTTCACCTGGGTACAGACCTTTTCACCAGGCTCTTCTAATTATAATTGTCTTGTTAAAATTATTTATTAAACACTGCTTCAACTTTGTCATCAGAATAATATGTGCTATTATCAAAAAAATTCCATGCCATTACACCCGTTAAATTACCATTCGAGTAAAATGATGATGTCTGCTGATGATTTCATGAATTCATCATGTTTATGGGTGTGCTAAAAAATAAATTAATAATGAAGTAATTTTTAGCTCGCCTGTTCGAAGAACAGAGAGCTATAACGATACCCCCGGCGTGAGCGTCAGCGTGAGCGTGAAAATGTTAAATTTTTTGTATTACGGAAAAACTCCTCGACGGATTTCGACGAAACTTGGTGGGGGGGGGGGGTTAGGCATGGTCCAAGGAGCATGCCATTAGATTTTGGACTTGGTCCCCCCCCCAAAAAAAATTGTTAGAGAATTTTTTTTTGCATTCCTACATGTTTTAAGTGATTTCCAACCCCCCCCCCCCAAAAAAAATTGTTCGAGAGAAAAAAATATTTTGCAACTTTTTTTTCGACAAAATTTCGATTTCTGTTTTTTGCATTTTTACATGTGTTAAGTGATTTCAAACCCCCCCCCCTCAAAAAAAAAATTTTAGAGAAAAAAAAAATTTTTGCAACTTTTTTTTCAACAAAATTTCGATTTCTTTTCTTGCATTTCTACGTTTTAAGTGATTAGGATTTCGACTAAACTTGGTGGGTGGGGGGGGTTAGATATGGTCCAAGGATCATGCCATTAGATTTTGGACTTGGTCCCCCCCCCAAAAAAAATTGTTCGAGAAAATTTTTTAATTTTTTTGCATTTCTACATGTTTTAAGTGATTTCCAACCCCCCCCCCCCAAAAAAAAATTGTTAGAGAAAAAAACATTTTTTGCATTTTTACATGTTTTAAGTGATTTCCAAACCCCCCCAAAAAAATTGTTAGAGAAAAAAAACTTTTTTTTGCATTTCTACATGTTTTTAGTGATTTCCAACCCCCCCAAAAAAATTGTGAGAGAAAAAAAATTTTATTCAAACTTTTTTTTTCAACAAAATTTCGATTTTTTTTTGCATTTCTACGTTTTAAGTGATTAGGATTTCGACGAAACTTGGTGGGGGGGGTTAGGTATGGTCCAAGGATCATGCCATTAGATTTTGGACTTGGTCCCCCCCAAAAAAAATTTAGAGAAAAAAATTTTTTTTTTTTTTGCATTTCTACATGTTTTAAGTGATTTCCAACCCCCCCCCCCCAAAAAAAAATTGTAAGAGAAAAATACATTTTTTTTTTTGCATTTCTACGTTTTAAGTGATTTCCAACCCCCCCCCCCAAAAAAAAAATTGTGAGAGAAATAAAAAATATTATAGCCTGGTGTTGGCGCAGTGGTTCGGGCAGCGGCTTGGGATCCCCGTTGGGCCACTGAATTAATACACCAGGGGGTTGACTCAGCCTGTCATCCTTCCGAGGTCGGCGAAATGAGTACCAGTATACTGGGCCGGTGTATACCCAGGTTAAAATAGGTGTACCATATCCCTGTGTTGTAAGAGGCGACCAGGGTTGCGTCAGGAAGGGCATCCGATGTAAAACATGTGCCAAATCACTATTTCCGATCATACGGATGATCCGCTGTGGCGACCCCTAACGGGAGCAGCCGAAAGAAGAAGAGGAAGAATTATAAAAAATATTAATTATTAGACGTCTTTTAAAAACGATAAATGTATAAACAGGCGAGCATTGGGTGGCTTCAACACCAATTCTGGTTTTGGAACCCATCATCTTCTCTGTATACATTTCGTCTCTCCAATAAAGCTGTTTTCCTTCCTCAATTTGCACACACACACACACACACACACACACACACACACACACACACACACACACACACACACACACACACACACACACACACACACACACACACACACACACACACACACACACACACACACACACACACAATAAGGGGCCTTATTTATATTTATAATTTCTGGGATTATATCTGGAAATCATTATTCATTTCATCATTTCTGGATTTCATTCAATCAAGCATTATGGAATGATTATGACGATTTGTTATGACGTCGAAATCAAGCATGGAAATCAATCATTTCTGGATTATATCTGGATTATATCATTGGGTTGGAAATCACTTTCATCTGATGCGTTTGACTGACTATTAACCAGGATATATATATATATATATATATATATATATATATATATATATATATATATATATATATATATATATATATATATATATATATATTGTATGCGCAGGTGGAGGGGGGTGGAGGGGGTAGGGGGAAGAGTGGGAGGAGGTAAGGAGAGGGGGTAGGGGGGAGGCTACATTGAGGAAATTGAAGATGGCAAAGGATACGGGAAAGAGGGCAATGTTGGGGATTGTGGGAGGAGTATTGGGGAGAGATGAGAGAAGTGGGATCAGATAGGAATCGGAGAAAAGGGCAGAGGAGGTGTTCAGCAGCTGGGAAGGTTGCCATGCATGGGAAGGTATAAACCGAAAACGGGTAAAAAAGGGTTTACAAGGTGGGGATGAAAATTCCAACATTTAACGTACGTAATAAATAGATACCAAATAGGAAAAACGTTTTTGCAAAATCAGTTTTTTTTTAGCAAAATAATAAAAAAAAAAAACTTTGAAAATTGATATTTGTAATTTAGACAAATTGACAGAATCGCAAGTTGATCCCAGATGAACACTCCGTTCATGTCACAACGACCTCGTCGATCCTTTTGTTCAGCCCACTGAACATTGTTCATTGTTCACTGTTCATTGCCCTCCACGTGCACTGTGACCGTCAGGCCAGAGAGGCCTCCGGTGCGGACGTTCTGTTAGGAGCATATTTGCCGGGACAGTATTAACACGTTTTACGACATCTGTTTTACGACAGAAATGGCTTCCACCAGCAAGGGGACGCGTGTCAAACAAGCAAGCTCCAACAGTACGTGTTCTCTGAATCATGTCCTCGATGTCGCGACAAAGTGTACGCGTCAGAACGCGTTGTTTTGGTGGATACGTGTCCGTGCCGCCGTGGAACCACGTGTCGGTGTGTTGAGAAATGCGAACACACCACAATGTGTGTGGCTGACGATTGATGTTGTTCAGTATACTGAACACGCACAATGAAGTGCAGTTTAGCCCATTGTTTATGGTCACGTGATGTGGACAATGAAACACCGTGATGAGAATAAGTGGTGATTTGTTTGTGCATGTCGTCGTGTTTGTGAAAGGATTGAGTCCCGATGAAGTCCTCCAGTTGTTAAACGACAGCGATTTTGATGATGAAAACAACGAGGGTGAACATCAGCCACCACATGTGGTTGATTATGACTCTGATTGTGACTCCACATCGTCGTCTGACATCTCGTCTGCTGATGAGGTTTGTGTAGAGTGGAAAAGATATCATTGCAACAGCTGTGACTCGTTTACAAAATTACTAGCATTGAACCCTGTACTTTGCTGACGATAGTTGAACAACATGACATATATATATGTATATATATATTAAAACCTGGTGTTGGCTTTGTGGTGAAGGTGGTGGCTTGGGATCCTTGGGTCCTGAGTTCAAGCCCTGTTCGCTGCTGAATTAACACCAGGGGGTTGACTCAGCCTGTCATCATCCTTTGAGGTCGGCGAAATGAGTTACCAGTGTAGCAACCAAACGGCCGCACATGATGGGGAAGGGGTATTGACGGATTATTTAATCTGGTATTGGTGTGGCACAGGCATGATGGGCCGAATGGCCTTCTGTGCGCGTGTGTGTGTGTGTGTGTGTGTGTGTGTGTGTGTGTGTGTGTGTGTGTGTGTGTGTGTGTGTGTGTGTGTGTGTATATATATATACATATACATATACATATATATATATATATATATATATATATATATATATATATATATATATATATATATATATATATATATATATATATATATATATATATATATATATATATATATATATATATATATATATACATATATATATATATATATATATATATATATATATATACATATACATATATATATATATATATATATATATATATATATATATATATATATATATACAGTAAAACTTCCTCCAACGTGGCTTCCAATTTACACGCTGCATTTAATGCATCAAAACCTGCTCAATGTGAGGGTGTTTCACATTTTTGTGATCGTGGCCAGTGTTTTCCCAAAGATTTTATCCTTTTCCCTTATTACTTTCCTTAATTACTATTTAATTTACATACACGTGCAGCACGAGCGGCAGCTCGTGCTGCACATTTATATCAATAAACCAGTCGCCATCAAGTTAACTTGTGTCGATCATTATGGCTCCCAAAAGACCCAATTTGAACCAACCAGAGAAGAAGAAGAAGAAGAGGAGGAAAACGATGACCATGGAGGTCAAACTTGATATCCTGAATAAATTATCATCAGTTTCCACTTCATCTTTGGCCAAGCAACATGGCGTGAATGAATCGACCAGAAGGACGGTACGGAAAGCCGAAGATAAATCCCTACACAGAACTTCACAGGGAGTTAAAACGGAAGTCAAAGTAAATGCCAAGAACACAATTCTTTAGGCCTAATTCAGCAGCTTCTCATAGCACTTCAACCCCTTCCACCAGCAATTCAACACCCAAACCTCCAACAACCACCTCACAATAAGGTGAGTTATTTTACAATAATACAGTGGTATTATGATACCAACACTTATTTTAATGTATATTTAATAATGCTGCACCATTCCATACAAAGAAATGGGAAAAAAAGCAAGAAAGGCTGTTTTTGGGTCAGTTTTTGGGGAGCCTGGAACGTATCCCCAATTTCCCATATGTTTAATGATTCCTCCAACACGAGGTTATCCCAGAACGTATCCCCAATTTCCCCATATGTTTAATGATCCCTCCAACACGAGGTTATCCCAGGACGTATCCCCCGCATTGGAGCAAGTTTTACTGGATATATATATATATATATATATATATATATATATATATATATATATAAATAAAATAAATATATAAAATTTTTATATATATATATATATATATATATATATATATATATATATATATATATATATATATATATATATAAACCTTGTTTTATATATATATATAAAATATATATATAAAACCTTGTTTTATATATATAAAAAGATCCTGAGTTTTAATATATGTATATTTATATATATCAAACCTCTCATTTTTGAGCTGTTTCAACCAGTGCAAGAATAAAAGGCTTCCTTTTTTTTTCTTTTTTGTTAATATCGTGATATTTTTACTACGGGCTTCTGTTGTTTTACAATAAAAGACTGTTTACTGTGCCAAATTAATTTTCAAGTATAAAAAAGCAACATTTTCTTGGGAGCTTTTGAATACCCAAATTTCTTTCTGGATCTGCCCCCGAGTTTATACGATCTCACGATAAACAACGTTGCGGGTTAGCCAGCCAGCACCGTGCAAATCCCTCTCCTTATCTGGAATTCATTCTGGTTGACAGATGCACAAATTGAGTGCATCTCTTACTCGACTCCTCGCAACGTACAGCTATCTGTGTGTAAAACCACTGGTGAGAAGCAGGACTCCACACAGCCACAGGCTCTGACCATGGCTTTTGTTGATCATCATCATCACAGAGGCAAGTCTGACCGGAAACTGTCGTCAGTGGAGTTGAAAAGGAAGGTCCATGTCAGATGGAGAAAGAAGAATTTTAGGAAAAAGGAGAATAGATCTGGTATGCTCACTACCTAGCATCCACACCTCAAGAAGACGATCGGTGACCTTCGTTAAGATGTGACGTGTTCTGTTATAGTGGCCATTGTGAGGATAGAGATTTTGCAACAGCATGGTGGGAGTGTTAACCTTCGTGAAATATCTTGTGGTGGCAGACCTGATACATTTATTGAGTTAAGAAACTCAGGTGGATAAAGGGCAGATTGGTTTTGATTGGCCAAAGAATCGACACTTGATGATGAAGTGTCACCTGGCAGGTGGTCAGTGATCTTACTGTTGAGAAGATCAACCATGTTATTTGCCATGGTAGAAATTGCAAGCTCACCACTGAGAATTTGTATGATTAGGTGATTCTTCAAGTCCAGCATACACATACATGGCTCGGATAATTCCACCGTCATATTCTGAGTTCACACAAAGATCAGTTGGGAATGCAATTATGTCACTTAAAGGTTACCCTCCACAGAAGGCAGGCACCCCTTGCAACAACTAATCAGCATCATATTTGAGTCGTTTTCAGCTTCCTTCTATTCATCTGCACCATGAAGTCAATTGAGCATGATGGCTTGAAATGACCGATCACGAGCCTCAATAAGAAAATGATGGCCCATCGGAGCCTCGTCCCACATCAGCAAGTCTGCAGCCTCAATAAGATGACCATTCCTGTCCTGTGGTGTCATGTTGCAGATAAAATTATCTTGTGGTGGGATGGGCAGCTTAAAACAGGAGTGGGCAGTTCTCCCAATCTTAAGAAGTGTTGAAGCTATTCCCGAAGAAGCTGAAGTAAGAGCAATTTGACCCTACTTTCAAACTTAGGCCAGAATCAGATTTAAAAGAAAAGTCTTTCCAGTTCTACTTGGTGCATTGATAAAGAGGATGCCACCTTACCTGCTATCATTTTTACTTTTTATAGCTTCAAAGGCAATAGGTTTGTCAGCTATAAGATGGACATGTTTGAGAAGTCATCTGCTGCAGGATCCATTTCCTCCATGATAAGGTCTGACTGATTACACAGTTGACAATCTCTCTGAAGAAGACCAAACTTGAGTGTTATTTGACCCTACTGCTCTACCCGGTTGTGTAGATCGCAAGCCATGTCATTTCCAACTACATCTTGAAGAACTTGCCTGGACAGTCCATGTTGCTATCCATGATAAAAGTCATGGGATAGATCATCAAACCCCCCCCCCCCCCAGCTTTAGGGGTTCTGTCGGTTTACAGAAGAGTAAGATTGTTAGGAACAGGTCCCTTTAAGCATGATGGCAACTGGGTACATGCAGCTTTGGATAGACACCTGGTCGTCCATTAGTTGTTGGTGTCGAGTAAGTTTAGCAACTGGCAAGCGCGCTTGCAGGTCTCACAGATTTTACCATTGATTGTGCACAGATCCTCAAAATTGTAGCACGGATCTTATTTTTTTTTTTTTTTTTTTTTTTTTTTTTTTTTTTTTTTTTTTTTTGTATAACTTGGTCGAGGGTCGTATGAGAGCTAACACACAACTCACAGCAAGGAGGCATGAGACAAGAGGGGCGGGAGTGGAAGGGACAAAACATTAGGGAACAGACACAGGTGAACTGTGGAAGGTAGAGGGATGGGGATGGCACGGGGAACATGGCGAGCTGAAGATGGACATTAAAGGGACTTTCAGGAAGGAAAGCAGGAGAATTGAAGGAAGTGGGCTTGGGTGGATTATCGGGGGTAGAAAAGATCGAGGATTTGGATGGGGGAAGATAAGAGGTGGTGGTGAACAGCTGTTTTGAAAGCCTGGAGGGAAGAATGGGAAAGAATAGAGTGAGGAAGTTTATTCCAAAGGCGGGAAAAAAGAGGAATGAAAGAGTGAAGATGAGCAGTGATTCGTGATTTTGGTAGTTTTACCAGAAGGGGGGTGTTGGCGGACCTTGAGCGCCCTGTGGAAATGTGGTTGGGACAAATCACAGAGAGAGCAGGGGGGGCAAGGCTGGAGAGGAGTCGGTAGAAGACAGAAAGACCACCGACCAACCTGCGGTGATTGAGTGAGAGGCCCAAAGACTCAGCTTCATTGCGGGAGATGCCAATGATCTTAAAAGCCCTGGTTTCGACAGCGTGAAGTCGAGAAAGGTGGGAGGCAGGAGCACCAGCCCAGAGGGGAGAGCAGTACTCCATCAGGCTACGGACAAAAGCTTTGTAAGTGGTCAGGAGCTCAAGAGGGCCGAGGAAGGACTTTGCACGCACGGAGGATTCCCAGTCGGCGACTGGCTTTGAGGCAAGGTTGGAAATGTGACTTTCCCAGGAAAGGTCATGGCAGATAGTGAGACCCAGAAGCTTGAAAGAAAAGACTTCTTCCAGAGGATTGTTGAGAAAGTGGATGGGGGTTTTGTAAACGGTCCTTTCGAAGAGACATAGTGAGAGTGTGAGATTTGTCTGGATTGAAAGACATGTTCCACGTGTTGGACCAGTTTGTGATTTTATCCAGATCTGCAGTGAGCGAAGAAGCTGCTGCTTGCCGGTCTGAGGGATGACAGATGGTACGGCAGAGGGTGGAGTCATCGGCAAAGAGAAATAGAGGATTTTCCAGAGAGTCCGAGAGATCATTGATGAAAACCAGAAAAAGAACAGGGCCCAGAACGCTACCTTGAGGAACTCCAGCCTGCACAGGAAGAGGGGATGAAAGAACTCCATTTAGGGCCACACGTTGACTGCGACAGGAGAGGAAGTCTGCGAGCCATGAGTGGAGATGGCCTTGAATACCATGGGAAGAGAGTTTGGTGAGTAGGGCAGGGTGCCAGACTGTGTCAAAAGCACGTGATATGTCCAGGGATACGGCTCGGATTTCCTGTCTGGCATTGAGGACCTCCATCCATTGATGGGAGAGCAGTAGCAGCATATCTAGGGTAGAGTGACCTGGTCTGAAACCAAATTGATGATTGGAAATCAAGCCATTGGAGAAGAGGAAGGATTTCATGTCTGAAGCGATGATGGATTCCATAACCTTGCTGATGATTGGGAGAAGGCTGATTGGTCTATAGTTACAGGGATCTGTTTTTGCACCTTTTTATGCAGGGCAGTGATGTTAGCAGATTTCCAAGCAGATGGCAGATGACCTTGGGAAAATGAGAGGGTGAATAGAACAGAGAGAGGGTGAGCAAGAGCAGAAGAGCAGGCTTTGAGGACACGTGGGCTGATGCCGTCTGGAGCGGGTTGCAGAATCTGACTCGAGGTTTGAAAGCAAGCTCTCCACCTTGTCAGGAGAAAAGGATACAGAGTCCAGGGACAGTTGGGTGCGACTGGGTAAAGTGGGTAGAGATAGTGATGGGTTTGGGACACAAGATTTAGCTGCAAACACCGAGTTTAGACATTCAGCTTTATCACGTGTGGAATCAGCAGTGCGGCCATTTGAGGTAAGGGAGGGGATGGAGGGGGAACATACACCAGAAACAGATTTGATTAAACGCCACCAGGATTTTGAGGAGGGAGAGAGGTTTGAGAGTTCAGACTTGAGATGAGAAAGATGTTGTTTTCTGGCTCTCCTGAGGGTAGCTACACACTTGTTCCGAGCTTTGTGGAAAGAACTGAGATTGCCTCAGTTGGGTTTGCTTTCCATGAGGCAAAGGCAAGTTGTTTCAGGACAACTGCCTCGCCACAAGCTTCAGTAAACCAAGGGCGGGAGGAAGGGTAAGACAACTGAACACGAAAAGGGGATAAATCTGTGCATGAGGGAGAGCAAGTTTCTTTGAAAGAATTCCCAGGATGAGTTGATGTTTGAGAAAGTAGTGATAGGAGACCAGTCTGTAAGTTTGATGGCTGCTCGGAGACCCTGCCAGTCGGCTTGAGTGAAATGCCAGACTCGACGGCGGTGAGGTGGTTCTCTGATAACAGCCAGAGAGATGTCCACTTTAACAAGGACGTGGTCAGAAGAACCAATTGGAGCGAAGGAAGAGCAGCAGATATTGTCAGGGAAATTTGTCAAAATCAGATCCAGAAGAGATGGAGTACCATTGGTTGAGATCCGGGTCGGGAAGTTGACCGATTGAGTCAGTCCCAATGAGTCACAGAAAGCTTTTGTTGATGTCCCATGGCAGGTGAGAGAGGTACCACACCTAGCCAACTGGCGTGATGACAATTGAAGTCGCCACATAAGAGGAAGAGAGAGTTTGGATGAGAAGATAGAAGATGGTCCATGTTTTCGGAGAGTGAGGTGTAGATGGAGTCATCACTGTTCGGTGGACGGTACAGTACACATATAAACATGAGGTGGGAGTGGAGGGGAAGCCGAAGCCAGAGGTATTCCTGGGGGTGTGGGGGAGTGAGAGCAGTGCAGGGAGAGTGAGGAATAGAGTCTTTGATGAAGAGAGCAACACCTCCACCAGGACGAGGCTCAGGTCTGTCATACCGTAAGAGGGAGTAACCAGGGAGAGATACTTGGGAGTCAGACACGTCTTGGGAGAGGAAAGTTTCTGTTAGGCAGATAATGTCTGGTTTGTCAGTGGAAAGAATTAAGTTATAATTAAGACGTAGATTATATAATTAAGAATTAATTATATATAATTAATCAGTGGAAAGAATTAAGTTATAATTAAGACGTAGATTATATAATTAAGAATTAATTATATATAATTATAATATGGTTATAATTAAGAAGATGCAGGTTGAAGACTTTTTCTTATGCCTGGTGTTGGCTTAAAGGTCCCCTGACATGCAAAACTTTCTGGTTATTTATATATTAACTTGACCTTCCTAGTGAAGAAATCACCCATGTTTTTTTTTTTAATAAAAAATGGGATAATTAGAGCAATATTTCGATCATTTATTGTGCTTTTCACAACTTGCTATGCCCGCCCCTAAAAAAAGTTGACTTCAGCGAATCGCAGCGTGATGTCACATACAGTAACTCGCACAGAGTGGATTGACTCGAGATCTCGATAGTCGAGACTCCAGACTAGTCCGGTAAATCCGTCGTCCATCCGACTGGGCCGATAAATCCGACGTGCTGTAGCTTTTATTTATTATTCTCTTTTTTTCATTGTTTTCTCCTGGCGCTACATGACGACAGTAGGAATAAAATAAATAAAAATGCAACAGAACGTCAGATTTATCAGACTACTCAAGACAATTGTGTCACAAGGTGTGTTCTGCACACAAGTTTTCATTGTATCCGGACAGCGAGGTTGCTTCGTTTTATGCGCGGAGAGATACGGCCGATGACATGCGCCGGCCTTGATTGTGATTAATTCGCCGCGGAGCAACATGTCCGCTGCGCTGCACTGGTCACGTCACCTCACTAAAATATTTCTGATATCGAGCAGTATGCAAGTCGAATTTACATTATTCAATTCCGAATAGGATTTAGTCGAACCAGTTGTTATTGCCAAGTCTTCCTTCAATGTCATCCCGATCATAATTAACGCCGGGAATTTCATCGCCAGTTTCCTCTGCTTGTCCTGCATCGTGCTCAAACTGCTAAGGCCGTACTTCATTTCCAGCTACCTGAACTTCACCTCCCGCGACTACGTTATCCGACAATTCTCCATGTGATTCAGACAAAAATCCTTCATTTCTCTCACACTCACTGTCGTTACCAGACAAGTGAAAGTCCATGTCATCCATTATTCAAAACCAAATGTTTGATTTTTTTTAAAGCAGAAGTGAATGAAGCGATTGAATCGACCAATCAAATGTGGAAACACACAGGAAGCCAATATAATCATGTGGACCACCAACCCGAGTAATTTACGTGCAGCCTTTGACATACTGTACGTGACGTCATGTGGGTTACGCCCCTTTCAGGAGAATTTTTAGGGGCGTTCCCGAAGAGGTTTGTTTTTTTTAATTTTACATTTTATAGAATGAGGATTGTGAAAAAACATTGTCAGATCTGAAATCACGATGAAAAACTCCTCGAGGACATATATAAATGAAATTTCAGTACTTTTGCATGTCAGGGGACCTTTAATGGTTAGGGTGGTGGGTTTGGGATCCTATAATCCTGAGTTCAAACCCCACTCGGCTGTTGAATTAATATCAGGTGGGGTTGACTCTGCCTGTCATCCTTCTGAGGTCGGCAAAATGAGTGCCAGCATGCTGGTATACTATGTCGGAGTGGCGACCCGTCCAGGATTGTATCCAATTGCCAAGGAGTCTGCTTAGGCAGCACCGATGCTCTGCACAGAGTGTGGTCCCAATGGATGGATGGATGGACTTTTCCTGGGCTCAGAAGAACAGTGTGAACTCTTCCTATTGACCTCGGAAGAGCTACTCGCCATTGCCAATGATTTTTCTGCCAGGTGAAGTGCTTGGGGAAATCGTAACGGAGGATGTTTCTGGCAGCCATGTCTTGGGAGTTTATCAAGAAATAGGTGGTTGTTGTCGATAGTACGTGCTGCTGCAGCTAATGCTCGATCTGGATTGCCACAGTTAAATGTGTCACGCTGCTCATTCGGCAAATGAACAAAGAGTTGTTGAACTGCTTGGGAGTGGTCTTGCACTGAAAACCCAAAGATTTGCCATGCTGCTTCTGAGGCACAAACAAATCAACACTGCTCATAGCATTCAAATTCATCTTGTCTTCACCTTCATCTATTGCGACTCTGACTTCATCAACGCTTGCCTTAAAGCTGATCGCAGTCTATTTAACACCTTTAAAGGTATTCAACATTGATGTGGGCATGGTATTTCAGTAACAACCATGGATTGTCAGGCACGGTGCTTCGGCTGTCCACTTGTACATCCCTGTTAAATACCCAAACAACAACTGTATGGCCACCCACAGTTGCACTTCGACGTCCATCAGTAGGATAATAATGGTCCCCACGGTGGTTTTGAGGGCAGAAATCCTTGGGGAATTACTTAGAACATGTGCCAGCAACCATGAATGGGCAATTTAGGTTTAGCTCTCCACAAGATCTATGCAGCATGTATTTCCTGACGCATTCATAAAGCTCTTACATTCATGACTTGGCAGGGTTGGGGAATCAAGTGCTGACAACTTTGTGTATGTCGGTCTACGTGTGTTGTTCACCATCGAGAATAAGCAGCAATGGGCGTAAGGTAGCCCATGCTTTTGAAACTCGATAGAAAGAACGTAAGTCCTCAGATGACCGAGTACATTGTTTCTGATGTCAGCCTGGATTTGCTGCAACTTCATTTTGAAGACTGGCAGTCACGTCAGGTCGATCAGTAGCTGTTTGCCTATTTTCCAGTTCACTGATGATTTTATGCCAACACATATTGCAGGTGAATGTGATGAACAGTTGTTTTTCCAAATTTTCGAACAATTGCCATGACATCTGGATTAATGCTTTGACATAAATCATAGGCTTCCTGGAAATGTAGAAGGAAGAATCACACAACGACCAGCAGACTCAGCAACACCTTGAAGAATATCATCTTGCAGGGCATTTTATAGATTGGAACACAGGAGATCTTGATTGAACTGCAGATAGCACAGATGACCCATATCAATTTTGGCCCACATATGGATGCAGTATTGCTGAAAGGGTCAATTGCAGCAGTGCCAATTGTAAAGCTCCCCTGATGTTTCATCAACCGGTAAGAATAGAATATATTCACAGCACATCACGTTGACAATCCTTGTGAAATATTTCGCAAGGGAAACCATCAGAAAGTGGAAGAATAAGTTGAGATCCCTCATTCCTTTGTGCATGAACGAAGATCACGAAGTAAAAGTGGTGGATCAGGGATATTCAGAACACAAGTCTTGCCAGATAGATAACATATCGGATTGTGCTCCCCTGATGTGTCTTCGAACACACTCGTCTTTTCACGTCAAGGCGTTGCAGTCACCACATGAATGATCCATAAGACTATGGGTTTGCGCATGTCCAGCAAGTTAGAAAGAGCAATTTCATCCAGGTCGTATTACCGTTGCTCACTAAAATATTGAACAGAGCGGTGTTGTCGCTGCAAAATATTTTCCTGATTGCCTCATGTGCTATGTATTTATGCCAATTTTTCAGGTTCAAGTATAGCGTAGGATTGCTGGTCTTGAGCTGCATTGATGGCTTGCACAGATTGCTGGTAAGATGGAGACATAGAAACATGCGCTTAAGCATGAGTCACATTTGCTCTACGGCTAGGATACGGCGGCCCTACCCCCCCTGAATTGACAGAAACGTATGGCGACCGCAGAGTTTCTGAGGTGGCCTCAGGGTGGCCCTACGCCGTATGGCTATCTTTTACAGGCCGTAGGGGTCTCCGTGGAATTAAAGCACAGAGTTATAACTTTTTCCTTTCTAGGTTGGCCATAGCAATTCGAACAAGCCGTAGCCATGACGTAGATGTGCTCCATGTCGACCGTACGTAGGGCGTACGGTGGGCTTGCGTTATTCGTGCGTTTTCCGTAGGCTCTTATCAATGAAAAATGAATTTTGCCAACCCCCAAAAAATTACGGCGGCCGCACTATTTCCACGTTCGCCTGAGGGCCCCCCGCGGTCACCTTGCGGGCACCTTGAGGCTACCTTGCGTCTGCCTTGAAAATTCTATGGCCGCCGCAGAGACGTCCTAAGGTCACCGTGCGACATCAAATCAAAGACCGTACGGCGCCCCACGTTTTTGGTCTCCACAATTTATCAATACCCCGTGCGGCTACCCAAAAAATACAAACATATCTGACTGCTACATTGTGTAACCGTGGAAATACTGCGGCCACCCTATAATTGCTAGTGGCCGTAGATTTTTTTAGACCCTACGGCCGCCGAGCCAAATGTGACTGAAGCATTACCGATGTTGAGCTGCATTGGCAACGTGCTTTGCTTGCTGCCTCGCTGTGCCCAATTTGGTTTGGCACCATTGCTAACCTTGGCATGCCAAATCACGATGACACTCTTCAGCAACATCGTGATCAACAAATGTCTTTATGTTACATTTTAGGCCTTGTATAATGAGCAGATAAAATTATATATTTCTTACGTGAAAAAAAATTAATAATAATAATAACTCAATAATAAAGTAGATTCTAAGTAGGCGACTTGGCTGTCGTCTGCAGTTGCACCAGTAATCTTGATTAACTTTACAGTTATGACAAAGGGAACATAGTATTCCTGCAACAATTGTCACGCAACAATTAAGAAAAGTCTGCTAGTTCGTTATGGCTTGTTAGCAGTTATCAGAAATGGTTTCTGAAATAAGACACCACTTCTCATCGTGTCATGAATAATACGCAGCTTTGATCCCGAATGTTAATGCAATTATTATACTATTACGATACGATTATTGTTATTATTAACATAACGCTATTATTATTATACTCGCAGAGTACCTGCCCTACTGGTGCTATTCATCCAAGTGTGCAACGCGTTCTTCTTACAGCTCCCTTTATTTGAGTGGTGTATAGGCAACAGACCACTGCCTTGATTGCTCCCGAAAATAAAACAATCCAGATTCCGTACATGCAGCAAAAACATATCTACTGCTTATGTGCATATGCAAAAACATGTCTACTGCTTTTGTGCATATGCAAAAACATGTCTACTGCTTATGTGCATATGCAAAAACATGTCTACTGCTTCTGTGCATATGCAAAAACATGTCTACTGCTTATATGCATATGCAAAAACATGTCTACTGCTTCTGTGCATATGCAAAAACATGTCTACTGCTTATATGCATATGCAAAAACATGTCTACTGCTTTTGTGCATATGCAAAAACATGTCTACTGCTTATGTGCATATGCAAAAACATGTCTACTGCTTATGTGCATATGCAAAAACATGTCTACTGCTTATGTGCATATGCAAAAACATGTCTACTGCTTATGTGCATATGCAAAAACATGTCTACTGCTTATGTGCATATGCAAAAACATGTCTACTGCTTTTGTGCATATGCAAAAACATGTCTACTGCTTTTGTGCATATGCAAAAACATGTCTACTGCTTTTGTGCATATGCAAAAACATGTCTACTGCTTATGTGCATATGCAAAAACATGTCTACTGCTTTTGTGCATATGCAAAAACATGTCTACTGCTTTTGTGCATATGCAAAAACATGTCTACTGCTTATGTGCATATGCAAAAACATGTCTACTGCTTTTGTGCATATGCAAAAACATGTCTACTGCTTTTGTGCATATGCAAAAACATGTCTACTGCTTTTGTGCATATGCAAAAACATGTCTACTGCTTATGTGCATATGCAAAAACATGTCTACTGCTTATGTGCATATGCAAAAACATGTCTACTGCTTATGTGCATATGCAAAAACATGTCTACTGCTTATGTGCATATGCAAAAACATGTCTACTGCTTATGTGCATATGCAAAAACATGTCTACTGCTTATGTGCATATGCAAAAACATGTCTACTGCTTTTGTGCATATGCAAAAACATGTCTACTGCTTATGTGCATATGCAAAAACATGTCTACTGCTTATGTGCATATGCAAAACATGTCTACTGCTTATATGCATATGCAAAAACATGTCTACTGCTTTTGTGCATATGCAAAAACATGTCTACTGCTTTTGTGCATATGCAAAAACATGTCTACTGCTTATGTGCATATGTAATACATCGTGGTTATACAGCTCGGATAATTCCAATTGCACTCCCACCCACACTCCTCCCAAAAGAAGAAAATGCCAAGATGGCAATTTGTTTTTCTTTCAAAACTCTGTGGATTCAATTTTTTTTTTTGCAAAGGCACAACTTCAAGGTGCCCTCATTAATCCCTGAAAGTTTCAGCTTCCTTGATGAAAACCTCTCAGAGGAGTAGATGATACATGCATGCACACACATATTCTCCAGCTCCATTATACTGTACATAGGATACGAAAACGAAATGAAGAAATGTTGGATAATAAGTTACCAGAAGTGGTTTCTGAAATAATACACCGCTTCTCATTGAGTTATGAATAATACACGGCCGTAAAGGCCAAGCCCAGCACAAAACAGTGCATTCAGAAAGTATTCACACCACTTGACTTTTTCACATTTTGTTGTGTTACCGCCTGAATTTAAAATGGATTTGATGAAAAAATTTTGTCACTGATCGACACAAAACACATCACAAAAACAAAGTGAAAACGTGTTTTTAGAATTAAAAAAAAAAATTGAAAATGAAACACAGAAATATCTAATTTACAGAAGTATTCAGCCCACTGAGTCAATACTTTGTCGAAGCTCCTTGAGGAGCGATTACACCTTTGAGTTTTCTTGTATATGTCTGTATCAGCTTTGCACATCTGCATTTCAGGATTTTCTCCCATTCTTCCTTGCAGATTTGTTCAAGCTCTGTGAAGTTGGATAGGGAGTGTCGGTGAACAGCAATCTTCAGGTGTTTCCACAGATTTTCAATGGGATTTAAATCTGGGCTTTCGCTGGCCCACTCAAGGTCTTTCATGTTCTTGTTCTGAAGCCGTTCTAGTGTTGCTTTGGCTGTATGCTGAGGGTCATTGTCTTGTTGGAATGTAAATCTTCGCCGCAGTCTCAGGTCTTTTGTACTCTGAAGCAGGTTCTCCTCAAGGATTTGCCTGTATTTGACTCCATTCATTGTTCCCTCTATCCTTACAAGTCTCACAGTCCCTGCCGCTGAAAAGCATCCCCATAGCATGATGCTGCCACCACCATGCCTCATGGAATGGATGGTGTTCGATGGGTGACGAGCTGTGCTCGGTTTCCGCCAGATGTCGCGCTTTGCATTCAGGCCAATGAGTTCAATTTTCGTCTCTTCAGACCACAGAATCTGTTGCCTCATGTCCTCAGAGTCTTTCACGTGCCTTTTTGCAAACTCCAGGCATCCTATCGCATGCCTTTTTCTCAAGAGTGGCTTCTGTCTGGCCACCCTCCCATAAAGCCTCGATTTGTGAAGTGCTGCAGAGATTGTTGTCCTTCTGGCAGGTTCTCCCATCTCAGTGAAGGAACTCTGTAGTTCTGTCAGAGTGGTCATTGGATTATTGGTCACCTTCCCGTTCAAGGTCCTTCTTTCCCAGTTGATAAATTTGGGTGGATGGCCAGCTCTTGGAAGACTTTGAGTAGTTCTATATTCTTTCCATTTCCTAATAATGGAGCTCACTGTGCTCTTGGGAACTTTCAACACTCTAGAAATTGTTTTATACCCTTCCCCAAATCTCTACCTCCTCAAAATTATATCTCGGAGTTCTACAGACAATTCCTTGGACTTCATGGTCGAGTTTCTGCTCTGACATGCACTGTAAACTGTGGGACCTGATATAGAAAGGTGTGTTTCTTTCTAAATCATGTCCGATCAATTTAAATGGCCACAAGTGGACTCCATTCAAGTTGTAGAAACATCTCAAGTATGTTCAAAGGAGATTTGATGCACCTGAGCTCAATTTGGAGTGCCATAGCAAAGGGGTTGAATACTTATTCATGCAAAACATTTCAGATTTTCATTTCTAATTAATTTATAACAATTTCAAAAACAAAAATTCCACTTTGACATTATGGGGTATTCTCAATTTAATTGGTTCACCAAAAAATATTTTCATGAAAAAAATAAGTGACCACTATATTCGTTATTGTTGTGTGTCTGTCTGTCTGTCTGTCTGTATGTCTGTCTGTCTGTCCCGAGCATAGCTCCGTGGGTTTTGATCCGATCCTGATAAAATTTTGGTGGGAGGTTTATATCATGATCTAGTTGTGTTTTCCTGAGAATAGGCGTGCTGTGCCCATTATGGGCGGAGCCACACCCAAAAAACGTGTTTTTAGGGGGTAGCCGATTTCAATTTGCATCTTCTCCTTGGGGGTTTGTCGAATCTGACAGTGGTTTCGGTAGTTGGTTAGCCCAATGGCACCTGCATAGCCCCACAGAGCTCGATTTTTCATTTTCGTCCCAAGGTCAAGGTCACAAGGTCACGAACTTAGAAAATTGAGAATTTTGATATAAAAATCATACGACCGCCCAAACTTTGAGAGCTAGGATGACAATATTTTTTATGCATAATCTTGAGGTCATTCCCTACCTAAAGTCTTGAAACCATTTTTCTCTATCTCGAACACCTTGCCCGTGGCGCCCCCTTCAAGTTTGTTTTTACGCTGATTTCATCAAAGTATGGATAATCCGAGAAGTGCGAAATGCCATATAGCCTATATGACGTTATATTGTTCCTGGAATGTCCCAGAGGAAGTTTTGCACCAAAGGTCATAATCCTTGACCTGTGACCTTTAAAGTTCACAAAGGTCAAATTTTCAAAGTTGTGGGAATCGAACCGGGTTTTCGACCTTCTTCGACGAACTAACTCCAATAAGCTATAGCACGTATCCTGTTTCCATATTTTAATGTCCACAACATTGTTTTGCGACCTTTAAAGGTTATGCAAAGGTCAAATTTTTAAAGTTGTTGAACGAAACCGGGTTTTCGACATTTTGCAGCTAATAACCTGTCACCTGTACCACATCCGGTTGATCATTTTTATAACTTGGTCAAAAATTATCACATTGTCTCATCCTTGACTTCTGAAACAATCTACATCGTCAAATACCGCTCGTGAACCATCGTCGTCTTCAGACTTGTCCATTTTAAATTCGCTGCAACACAACAAAATGTGAAAGAGTCAAGGGGTGTGAATACTTTCTGAAGGCACTGCATGTAATGCCATAATGATATCCCAGATGTAATGCCATCTTACTAAATCCATCACCCTGATGCCTAGCATCTGTCATTCAGCCTGTCAGATAGACTCAGGTACATGGGTGATGTTGTTCAACTGCCGTCAGCTAAGCGCCAGGATAGGTTGAGTGCAGGATGATGTGTATGCCCAAAGAGGCCTAGCACTAGACGTAATGCCGTAATGACGTTACAGTGAAAATGGCATGACAGATAGAGGGATGGACAGAGAAATCCAGCCACCTTAATGTATGGATTATTATTATTACTATTTAATATCTTCTGCAGTCTCAAGAGGAACCAACATCACAACAGCTTCGAGAGCCCACCTGGAAGCGGAAAATGTTCATGCCGGCTGATCTGCCAGCATTCGACGATTCATTGTCTGTTCCTGATGTCAGGAGTAAATGGACCCCTTTGGATTACTTTTCGGAGTACTACGATGATAATTACTGGCAGTTGGTCAGTGAACAGACCAACATTCGGGGATTACAAGATGAGCCCATGGTGGAACTCAAAACAACCCCAGATGAAATCAAACAATTTGTTGGCTCGCTTGTTGTCCTGGGGTGTTTGCGCTTGCCTCGGATCAGATTGTGTTATCGGCCGATTCTCAAAATACCGGCCGTCACGCATATTCCAAGGGACAGACTCTTTAAGCTGAGGAATTATTTACATTTTGTTAACAATTTGGACATCACAGCTGAGGAAAAGCAAACTAATAAGCTGTGGAAAGTCACCCCAATTTTGAAGCGATTTCGAGACGCATGCACAAAACTTCCGCGGTCGCAAAATGTATGTGTAGACGAGCAGATGATTCCGTTTTCTGGAACCACATCTCTTCGTCAGTATGCTCCAGGGAAACCAAACCCGATTGGACTAAAAAACTTCATTCTTCTGTCACCCAGAGGGGTGGTATTGGACTTTGTCATCTACCAAGGGATGGAAACCTGGCCAAATGGTTTACCAGAACCAACCGTAGGCATCAGGGGTTCTGTAGTGCTAAAGCTCTCAGAAACCCTTACCGCAGGTACGCAACTGTATTTCGATCGCTATTTTACGAGCATCCCCTTACTTGATAAGCTCAAAGACAAAGGAATTCTCGCAAGTGGGACCATCATGATGAGCAACCTGAGAGAAAGGCAGCAGCTTGCTACTGACAAGTCACTCAAAGATAGGGGGTGGGGATCCTATGACGAATTGGTAAGAAGCGATGAGTCAATGGCACTCACAAAATGGATGGACAATAGGTCTCTTGTGGTGGCGTCCACAATCCATGGATCCCACCCCGAGACCCAGGTGATGCGATATTCAAAGAAAGACAAGGGCTACATTCAGGTGACGATGCCACATGCGATCGATGCATACAATCTGAACATGGGGGCAGTAGACATGTGCGACCGCATGATTTCCTATTACAGAATTTGTACAAGGACCAAGAAGTGGCCCGTGAGAGTCTTCTTCCACTTTATTGATATGGCCCTTGTGAATTCATGGTTCCAGTATGTCCAGGATTGCGAGTACTTTGGTGTGGTGAAGAAGAACATCATGGATCTCTTGGACTTTCGACTTTATGTAGGAGAGGCACTGGTCATTTCCAGGGGCCCAAAGAGGAAGAGCCTCGATGATGGTAGAGAGATTGTCCGCATTCCACGCCAGCCTCTCCCAAACAGAGACATGAGACGGAGTGGAGGGCTACATCTCCCAGTCGTCGGAACGGAGAGCAACAATTTTCAAAGGTGCAGAAAACCAGGATGCAGCAAAACGAGCAGGATCATGTGCACGTCATGCAATGTCTTCTTTTGTGTGCAACCGGACAGAAATTGTTTCTATGAATTCCATACTTAGGCTCAGCATCAACATTTGATTGGAAGATCTCCCTTCTCCCAACATGTGTGGACGAAGTGATGAGCAAAAGGTGTTCTTTTTTGCATAAATTTTGAATGCACCACCAAATTGAGATTCGTTTAAAGATTTATCGGTTTGTTTAACATTCATGTTTTGTTTTTCATTGACGATTCTTCCCAAATGTTCACGCTACTGAACATTCATTATCTTACAGTGTCACAAAAAGATCTCATATTTTGTATATTTCTTATGGTATCATGTAAAACAAATATAGCATTACAAACCCAAACTGACAATTATTATGAAATGCAATGGATGGGCTCTTCTGACCTTAGTTGGTGGACGTTAAAAATGTCATGGTGTCCTTCACGAAGAGTAGGCGAGCCATCACCGGCAACATAAACAAATTCCAAATTCCTGCCCTGACTTCCTGTGCCGGAGGGTCGGCCCGACCAGGATTGTAGCTTGGTAACTGCTCCAGCAACACCAATGCTCTGCCTCGGGCATGGTTGACGACGATGATGCAGGGATGGGGTTGGGGGAAAAGGGGGTGTTACTTTGAGGAAATAAAAAATGATAAAAAGGATAGGGTGGGGAGGGGGGAGATAGGAAGGAGGATGAGTTGCAGGAATGTGGAAGGGGTATCAAGAGGAGGAAAATGAGGGGGATAGGGAAATGGAGGTGTGAGTAAAGGCACATATGGAACACATCAGGGGAGACGGAGTGTCAAAATTACACCATTTAATGTACTTAATTAATAGGAATCCACCAATAAGGAAAACATTTTATTTGGGAAATACTCCACTTTCCACCTCAAAGAAGAAGGCTTCATTTATGTAATCATTACAAATGTTGAAAAGAGATAAAATTGTTACAATCCAATGCAAAAATTATACTGTTTCCTTAAATAACGATAAATGGCTCACCTGAGCAGCTGGTACAAAGGCTCGAGGTAGATTTGACTCGGAGCAGAAAGACCTCCGTAAAGTGATCAGTGCTTCATTATAAAGTGTTGTAAAATGATGACGGAAGACACCTCTGAGAGCATCATCAATATGTCCTGAAAGAATAAAATATCCAGTCGGTATGGGGTGAAACCCATCTAAACAAGCACAGAGCTTACCAACAACAAAAACATTTTTCAAAATAAAGTGCAAAAACAAAAATAACCATTTAGCTCTTGTTGGCCTTATCAGACTTGACGAAAATGAGATATAGAGTATTTTTGCAGTAAGTATTGCAGATAAATTCTAAAGTATCCAACATTTTACAAACAATTTTTTACATGAGATTATTATTTGCCACCACATCATTAAAGATGGAAATAACCATCATACTATATTGGATATACAAATATGTCAGTATTGCAGCCTCATTAATGAAATGGAAATTATGCTATTTATGCTAACTGAGCAATGTATAGACACTCTGAACCTCAGGCAAGAGGTCAGAGCAGTCTCACTGCTCAGAGCAGCGTTAAATGCTCAGAAGATGCTCATGCACATCTTCCAAGCATTTTACACCACCTGGCATCCAGCCCAGCTTGTTAAACTTTCTTATGGGTGTCCTTTCCTTGACATGGCTAGTGTATTTTCTTTATGTTCACAAGAAATGCACATCCCTCGATGGTGTTCTGTCTTCTACCCTTTTGTTATAAGTTGTACTTCAAGGCAGTCGTCAGAACTGTCCTGTTCCTGGTTTACATCAATGACCTCTCGGCCTCTTTGTCAAACCTTGTCTATCACTTTGCAGATGATGACTAATTGCTGTTGGAAAATGTCACATCAATGATGGGCAGGCTGCTTCTGAATTGAATGTAATAGGAACATTTGAATTTGGAGTTCATCAATTTGGAGAAAATTTGATGCTGGTCAATCACCTGGAATGTGTCATTCAATGCTTCAAAGTCCCACACACTTACTCTGTCTCAACATAAATTTGTCTGTGTGGCTAACCCTTCAGTTTATTTTTGCAATCAACTTCTTGCAGAGATGCAGTCTGATATAGCAGAGATAGGGATCCTTGGACTAAGAATGTCCAAGCTGCCTTCAGGACAAGGAGGTGCCTTGAAATCCTTCACAGAGCTGTCATTCCTCAGTTACTCTCAGCACCAAATTTCTGCCCAGATTCCTGGGAAGGCAATGGCAAACCACCCAGTGTAACCCTTGCCCAGGAACTGCTTCAATAGCACCGACGGCTCTATAAAGAGTTTCCTACATTGATAATGACAATGACAGGGATGCGTAGGATATTTTTTGATTTGTCATTTTTTTTTGTATCTTCGGTCAAAGGACACAAAATTAATATTTTTGGTTTAATTGCCATGTCGCTGTATTTCTACCAGTCCAGTAAATTGACTAAATTATATCTTACCATACAGAATAAAGCAGGGATCTATTAGTTGTGTCTATTTTTTTTTTCAATTTTACAGGGGTGAAAGTTCAAAATTGGCCACAAGATTAAGGGTTTTGGCTTGAAGAGCCTTTAACTAATCCAAACAGTACATGGCACAAAATACCTTGCTACAGTCCCTTCAGATTAAACTAGGCATACATTGGTCCAGTGTCTACCTTTTGATTTTTACTGGGGTGAAAGTAGATTGGGGGGTGGGGATGGGAGGAGAGGGTAGGAGACCCAGTTTGTTTAATTTTGCTGCCTCCACCATACTATAGGTGCTCAAATAGAAGAGCTGCCGAGCAATTATTTTGTGAAATTTGGCTGAATAGTGTAGGCCATATTTAGATCTCATAATGCACAAATACCAGACCCACAAAACCTGGTCAACTCATACCAGCACTGTCTTACATATACTCATACCAGCACATATACCTTCTAGCAATGGCTGAAAAACAACTGGGTACTTATATTTATCATCTTAACGTGATTCCAGCAAATATAGCAAGATGCACCAGATATGGACCTACCATTGTTGCGTTGATAGATAAAGGTAAACTGCATCAAAATGCTCATGCAATAAAGTCTATATCCAGCTTAAGAAAGTCACAAAACATATTTACTTAGCCCTCATTGATAACATATACAACTAGAAGTGCACTCGGTAGAGTGCATATCTCTGCCAGGCAATGCCTGATGCAGAAGAACATATCAGGCCCGATAAAATTTTGATATATCATGCTATATATTGTTTTTGGTCCCATATTTCAATGGTGAAGAATCACTTTAAAAATATTTTTTAGTCTCTTATCTGGATCTGGATTTGGATCTTCACCAAAATCAAATCAATTCGTCCTTGTCACACACCCAACCTGTCCACCAAATTTGTCCGAATCCACTCACAACATTTTGAGATATCGTGCAATATATGATTTTGACCCTCTCTCACATTGGTGAATTTTAGTATCCAGATCCGTTGCCAGATCTTCAACAAAATCTAATAACTTCGGCCTTGTCACACACCAAACCTGCCCACCAAATTTCATCCGAATCCGTCCACAACTTTTTGAGATATCCTGCACACAAACAAACAAGAAAGATGTCGTGCATCGCACGATATTTGCAAAATCCATCAAACAAATTTGACCTTTAAAATAATTGGTGGTTGAACTTCATGACCAAATTTCAAGTCAATGGGATGAAAATTGACGATTTTAGATCACAGGTGTACTTCAGTCTGTTGACCCTACTTTAGATCTGTTGTCGCTATCTTTACCTTCAGCCTATGTTGACCTTTTGACTTTTTGTCCTCAAATATACTGTAATTGGTGTTTAAATTCAGTTACAGGATATGCAAAGCCTCTTCAAATTTCAAGTCAATTCGATGAAAATTGAGGATTTAAAAAACTTCACTGAAGTTGTTGACCTTTGGCCGATGTTGACCTCAAAAATAATGGGTGGTTGAATTCATTGATCTGATATGAAAATCCTGTTCAAATTTCAAGTAAATTGGATGAAAACTGATGATTTTAGCAATTTGGCTTTTGTTGACCTTTTGACCTCAAATAGAATTGGTGGTTGAATTAAATGACCAAATGTGGAAATCCTCTTCAAATTTCAAGTCAATGGGATGAAGATTGACAATTTTAGAAATTTGTCTCATATTGACCTTTTGGCCTATGTCAACCTCAAAAATAATTGGTGGTTGAATTCATTGACCTGATATGCAAATCCTGTTCAAATTTCAAGTCAATCGAAGAGAAAAATTGAGGATTTTAGAAATTTGACAAAGTTGTCCTTTATCCTTCAGGCCCGGTCACACCTTGACGTTTTAGCCAGCGATGGCAACGTATTAAAATGTATGTAAAACGCTGGCTTACGTTGAACTTTTGATGTTTTTTTTTTAAAGATTCGGACCTATTCATAGCGACTTGGTCTTATGTATAACGCATTTGTAACGGACACAGAACGTTTCGTTGTGTTATAGATAACTAATACCAACGAATGCTGAACCTGTTGTCGGCCTACACAACCGATGCCCAACGATAGTCTAACTTAGGCATAGCGCGTTGCACGCATCGCCGACGATGTCGTAACGTAGCCTATTAAAAGGCTGACGCACAACGATTCGAATCATAACTGCCGTAGAAATGGATGTGACAACATCGCGGTCACACCTTGGCGATCTTGCCAGCGTATGCCGACCTAAGAAAAATGTGTCTAAAACGTTGGGGCACGTCAAATACGGTATGAGTAAGTTTGGTATACGTGAGTAGAACGCTAAAGTACGCTATCATACGTCGTAGTAAGTAGAGTACGTCAAGAAATTTTAAACATGTTCAAAATTTTACGACGTACTCGGCGTATGACACACGTTCCGCATGCGATGGGGATAAGTTTTACACACGATATGTGGACGCTTACACACGTCCACAAAGGCTACTTATAAGCTACTCGTAAGTTGAAACACGTCGCGGTAATGTCTTTTTTACGCAAAACTTATTTCTAACTTATGTTTGACGTGCTTTGAACCAATTCTTTACGTAGTCCCAACACACATCGACGTATGTAGACGTATTCCAATGACGTCTTCCGGTCGACAAAAATAAATAAATGAACGTGTTTCTAGCTTACAACTGCCATATAAAGACATGTTCCCAGCGGTTTTGGGAATTGGTATATAAAAATGCTCCTCATAAAAGGGGAACCCAAAGTGTTTTCGAGTCCTTTTTGAGTCGATGTCCATGTCAGCAGTAACAGTATCAGTATCAGTATCAGTATTAGTATTAGTTTGTTCATGTTGGAAGTAGTAGGTGAGTGTGAGGGGGAGGGTGTGGGTTATGATGGATCGTCCTTGCGTCTGCGTGTCCACGGGTAGGAGACATCTTTGCACCATTGTTCTAAGTTCTTCCCGGCTAATTTTTTATCTGGCTTTTCAACAATGAGCTATGGCTTGTTTTTACGATTTAGGTCTATTCATAACGGGTTGGACAAATGCACAATGAACTAATAATGTGCATAAGCGCTTTGATTACTTATAGATACGATATACCAACGAATAATTATCGTGAAGCCGGCGTTCACAAACTATGCCCAACGATAGCCTAACTTATCCATATCGTGCGGCAGTTTATCTTTGCCGGTGACATAGGTTTTGCTATTCATAGGCTGCCACTCAACTATTTAAATGGCTGCATCTCCACTATTGAAAGTAGACGCTTGCGCTCAACAATTGGATTTTTTTTACACTCAACGACTTTTAAACGGTACCACTCAGCTATTTTCATTGTTTTCAATGAACGATTTAAATTGCTGTCACTCGCCTTTGTTTTTTGACGCTGGGGTTTTGAAATTTGAAGCGTTTCTTCTGAACGTGTTAAAACGCTCAAACTCGACTGTTTTAAATAGACGCTGCTGATGGACAATTGGAATCATAGCCAAGCTAGACATCGAAGTGTGAACATCCTCGTCATGCCGAAGAAAAGTTTGAAGAATGCTGCAAATAAGTGTCCTGGCCGTGGCCGTGGACGCTGACGCAAGGACGATCCATTATACCGACGTCTTTCAGCCTATGAGTAACTTAAAAGTAACGTCTGTCGATGTGTGGCAACGATCGCGTAACGTGCCAACAACACGTTAATCATAGGTTAGAAATAAGTTTCGGGTACGCTAAACATTACCTCGCGTGTCTCAACTTATGATTAACTTACAAGTAGCATGTGTTGACGTCTGTCAACGATCGCAGACCGTGCATACAACTTGTGGCCAGCGTAGCAGAACGTGTGAGTCATACGCCGGCATACGTCGTGAAATTTCAAGCATGAAAAAATTTGAGGACAACCAAAAAGTACAACGTTTAAAGCCAACGTACAACGACGTATGGCAGTGTTTTTCAGCATGCTCTCAATGTTATCAAAACTTACCCATAACGTATTCAACGTGTGCCAGCGTTTTAGAAAAAAAAATTAAAAATCGGCATACGTTGGCTAAATCGTTAAGGTGTGACCGGGCCTTTATGACCTCAAAAAATTGGGTTCTTGCTTATGACGAACTCTACCAGGTGAAGTTTCATGAAAATCGGTTTAAAATTGTGACCTGTAGGCAGTTGTCAGACATACAGACAGACAGACAGACAAAAAAAGTTGACCAACCAATATACTTGAAAAATCTTAGATTTTGCAAGTAACAAACAAGATACACGTTGTGCTTTGTTGCAAAATCCACCCCTCCCAAAATAAGTTGCCATGGATACATCTAATTGTCCATTTCATAAAGATTAAAATTGACAATTTTCATCAAAGCTCATGTCAATCAGAAGAATAATTGGATGAAAATTGATTTTAGAAAATTGACCTTTTGACCTCAAAAACAGTTGGTTTCCAAATTCATTGATGCACTATGAAATATCTGTTTAATTTTCAAAATCGGATGAAAATTGATGATTTTTCAGACGAAAATTGACGATTCTAGAAGTTTGACCTTGAGTTGACCTTTGACCTTTTGATCTCAAATAGTTGCTTTCCCAATTCAGTGATGCACTATGCAATTGCTGTTTAATGTTCAAGTTGATAGGATGAAAATGGACGATTTTTCAGGCGAATAATTGCTTTTCCAATTCAGTGAGGCACTATACAATTATTGTTTAATTTTCAAGTTAATCGTATGAAAGTTGATGATTTCACAAGTTTGATCTTGAGTTGACCTTTGACCTTTTGACTTCAAATATAGTTGATTTGCTAATTCAGTGACCCAATATGCAAATCCTGTTTAACTTTCAAGCCAATCGGATGAAAAATGATTTTAGAAATTAGATCTCAGGATAACCTTTGACCTCAAAATCAAGAGGCTTCTCTGTCACTTGTCGTCAGAATTGTATAAATAGGCTTGTAGTCAGAATAGTATCTGCACGACAGCAAAGAGTATTCCGTAATACTATTATTACTATCTGCAAATACTATTCCAATGACACAGTAGGGGAAAATATGTGGGAAGGAGAATATCAGGTGTTCTCAGTATGTGTGGTTATCCTGGATAGTCTTTTTTCTTAAGTGGGAAGTCGCAAAAACATCACGTCTGGTGAACAAGAACAGGACACAGCTCAAGAAAATATGACACGAGTGACCATTCCGTATGTGGCTCAGCTATCTGAGAAAGTGAGAAGATCCTTCTCCATGTATGGCATTGCTCCATCAAATAAACCCTGCGGAATTCTGTGCAGCCAATTAGTTCATGTTCAGGACAAGATCCAGAAGGATTGGAAATGCGACTTGGTGTAGGCATCAGATGTGGAGACCCATCATGCACTGAGACCTACATCGGAGAAACTCGGCAAACCCTTAAGGCCCGTATGAACCAACATCGTCGTCCAGCTTAGGAAGAGGCTTTGACCTCTGCTGTGTATACGTACTTGAACCCGCATGGTCACAGCTTTGATAACAGTCAATGGTCATCTTCGACAGAGGAAAAAAGTGGTTTGCTCGATGTGTTATGGAAACCATTTGAGAAAGAGTTGAATCACCATCTCTCAACAAAAATGTCAGTTTGCGATTTCATCTGTCACACATGTCGGACAAAGCTATAACATCTCTTCCACGTCGTCTGCAATCGTCACGTGACACCCGGATTGGCCGAAAGACCAACTCGCCTTACCATCTGCGGAGGTCACATGGCGATTCTCAAGCGTCTTCACTTCAACATCTGCCGTGACCAAGGAGGGTGAATGCTCACTGAAACGTCGGCTTTACCGACGAGTAAGTTCAGCTTTTTTCAATTGTAAACTTTTACTATAATATTACCAATATGACAGATACATTTGTACAAAAGAAATGTTTGTATTATGATTGGTGTAAATCATGAGTTGACAACACAGCAAATCTGTGACGCAAATCTCTGTAACGACATGTGGAGAGGCGAATGCAGCAAGACGATTCAGTAACGTTTTGGGGATCATGTGTACCGACTAAAAACACACACGTACAACACAAGTAAACAAACACAGACACTTAAAGCATATCAATACTTTGACCAGAGCGTGTCATTGCCCAATGGTCAAATAGTACTCAAGCGCCGCCTCCATTCATGGGCATCCCTCTGCAGCGTCAAAGGTAGCACCTTTAAAGGCTCAATGGCATGTCAGCACCAAGGCTAGAGAGTAATCGTGGCCAATTCATGAATGTGTTTCAGCCTATTCAGCATCATCATTATTATGACATAACCACCCATCATTCCATTCCACTCCCCTCCTTCCCCCTTCTTCCGCTCCCTCCCCTCCAAAAAATTGTATACCATTACAGCCATTGCCGTGCAATTTTGAATCATCATGTGTTGCTTGTTACACAAAAATCATGTTTGTACCAAATACAAACAACCAAAAGATTTTGAGAAGGCAGTGGGGCAAAAGTTTATGCAAATCAGCACTCTGAGTTCAGCATGTCGTCGCCCATTGGACAAACGACACCCCAGTGCTGCCTCCACCAATGCGTGATCTCCGCAATGCCAAAGACATTTTGCCCATGCAGTTTACCACTTGGGTTACAAAAGTGGTAGTTTTCATCAATGTAGATAGTTCGATTAAGACCTGTATTACACTCCTTTTGATAATTCCTCAATAAATAAGTCTTACATTATTGGGCTAGCTGACCGATTAATTTCGGGATTGAAGGTGGAGAATGGGGAAAGGGGAAAGGGGATTGAAGAAGCATTCCGGCAGCAGTGGGATTCAGGAGAAGGGCGAGGACAGAGATTCAGAGAGAGAAGGAGAGATTGAGTTGCAGTTGAGTCACGACAGACGACTGTACAGTTGAAGCAGAATGGGAGATTTGCAGTGAGGATTCGAGGGATAGTCTATTCGTCCTGCATTTCAACATGCTTCTGTCATTCCCTGTGCCCTTCTCCTTCCAGAATCCTTCTATTAGGCCCGATTTCTCCAGTCATTTTCATTCCTTCTGGCTTCCACCCCCATCTGATCTCATTCCTTCTCCTTGTCCTTTGGCTTCCTCTGCTGACCCATAACCATTATGATTGAGGATTGCTCTTGGTTATTAATTATTGGTTTATTTAATTTCTGTTCTTGTATGCTAAGAATAAATTATTTATTTAGAATCAAGGTGATGTTAATTGTTTGGTTATATTGTGCAATAAAGTCCGAAGTTAAACCATTTGGTCAGGCACGTGAACGGCTGTCTGCTCGACCAATTTGGTTCTCTCAGCTGGCATTGATAAGAGCTCTGCCCTCAGGGTGTTGTAAATCTTCTATCAAGATGATCTTGACAAACTAATATGTGTGTGTGTATATATATATATATATATATATATATATATATATATATATATATATATATATATATATATATATATATATATATATATATATATATATATATATATATTAAAAACGTTTTTTTAAAAAAAAGCAATGCACAGTTCCCCAAAATGATGCATAAACCACTACTCCACCAATTTATCGAATGCAAAGAGCAGATTCTGCCTTCGGATAACACTTCGTGATCCACAAACTTCATCAGGCCCAAACCATACCACTCGGCACAACTCAGTCATTTATCTAACCTTCACAGCCATTGTGGTCATGTGCCAGTGGAAAGGTTAGAACAAAGAAGTGAAATTATTTCCCAATTCTCTTCCTCCAATTCTCCTTTCCTCCATGTGTATGTCCATCTCCACCCCCCTCCCCCAATACTCGTTGGTAGTCTGTAAACCTGCTGCCCTTTATCGTTTCGCTCCTTTTTGAGCCTACAGGCCTGTATCCAAAAAAATAACAACCTTCCTTGGGAAAACAGCCATTCTGCCTCAAGTTAATTCATTCATATTGCTGTGTTTGGGATCAGACCACCTGCCACGGTTGTGAGGCCATTGACTGAATGTGCAGCAAGGACAATAGAGTGTCCTAACTGCAGGGACAAAATCAGCAGAAAAATCTTGATATTAATTAATTATTCGTGTATCCGTGGAATTGAAATGTGTTAAGCTTTTCACAATATGTACATACAAAATATAATTTCTCAACGATAAATAAGATCAATGTCCTCCATGAAAATGTACATCGTTAATCATGGCAATCAGGTTGGACCATCACAAGCTATAACTGTAAGACTTTGTGCTCTTCATTCCTCATGGCTTGTCCAAAACCTCAGGCAACAATACACAGGTCAGCACCATCTCTCGCCTTTGGGCGAATGCCCTCAGGCAAGCACAAGAGTCTCCAGTGAGGGGGGAGGGGAGGGCGAGGGGGGGATCATTGGGTGATGGATGTTTTGAGCAGACGGGGAGCCATTAAGGTACATGAAGAGCGATGGGTTGGGACCAGAACAAGGAGAAAAATACAAGAGAAAAAAGGAAGGGAGTTTAATAAAGGGTTTCAATTTTCTCCTTTAATTACGGTAGGTTCCCAAGTGTAAGTCGTCCATTGACGTGGTGTTCGTTCCTCTGCATAGCCCCGCTCACGGCTCGTTCAGTAGATGCGAACACTAAATGAATCCGTGAGCTTCTGGACAGGACTTGCAGTGGAGATATAGCTCCAGTTTCTCCCTCCTCTATTTTTACCTCCACCACCAAAGGTGGCTGGAGGTTATGTTTTCCCCCATGTTTGTTTGTCTGTTTGTCTGTGTGTCTGTGCACAGAGTATCTCAAAAAGTTGTGAATGGATTCGGACGAAATTTGGTGGACAGCTTGGGCGTGTGACAAGGACGAAATGATTCGATTTTGATGAAAAGCTGAATCTGGATACGAGAATGTTTTAAGTAATTCTTAACCATTAGGAGATTGGGCCAAAAATGATATAGCACAATATCCCAAAAGTTTGTGGATGGATTTGAACAAAACTTGTTGGACAGGTTGGGTGTATGACAAGGCCGAATTGATTCGATTTTTGTGAAGATCCGAATCCGGATACGAGAATTTTTATGTGATTCTTTGTCATTGAGAGATAGGACCAAAAACGATATATCGCATGATATTTCAAAAAAGTTATAGACGGTGGTGGATGAGTTGGGTAGGTGACAAGAACAAGGCGATTATATTTTGGAGGTCTGGATCCAGATCCAACCTATCAGTGGGATACAAAACATTAACTATTCAGCCTGGCCGAGGTATGTGCTCCATCGAGTGCCATTCTAGTGTCTATCATACAATATTTCCTCCCAAATTAACTGTAATGAGGCCGTGTTTCCTCTCCTCGCCCCCCTTTCGTGCTTCTTCCATCCCTGGAGTTTGCATTTTTGTAATAAAGGTTTCGTACAGCAATCAGGACACACATGCAACACAGATACAACCAACACTCTCCCACAGCGCTACACTTATAAATTTGCCCGTGACCGTCACAGTGAACATGTTATTTGATTCTATTAAATGCTCAATTCATGCCATAATAGAGGTACATGGCCACACAACGACCATGCAAATAGTGGCTGCACAGCGGTCCTTAGACCTCGGAGAGTACTTTACACAAATAAAGTTGAATTGATCGATATAAATAAAAAAACACCAAAGTTAAATCCCAAAACAAACAAACAAATAAGTACTCTGTACACTGAAAATGCATGGAACAAGTATATTGCAGTGAAGTGTTAAATTAGAGGCAGAAAGAGACCAGAGTTGTTGAGCAAGGAGGGAAGGAGTGCTTTAAAGGAGAAGCAGAAGATATTCATGACGCATAAAATAACAGAACTGGAGTCAAATGCGGATCTGTACATTAATACAGTATATAGTGGCTATTCAAGAAAATAACTCTGCAAGCCAAAAAGATAACATGAGAAGGATATGGCCAAGGTTATTAGGATATGAGAGGGATATGAGAAGAATTGCTTTGAAATGCATGTCCCCTACAAGTCCCAATGAATGGTCAGGAGATAAAAATGTGTTTGTGTTTAACGCATGTTCAAGCCGATGCTGGAACCAAAATGAAGAGGAGGAAGAAGAAACTCTAACGCACCGTGTTTGGGTTCATTCAGAAAAATAAAAGGAAAAGCAATTTTCATTTACTGATATCTTTTGTACACTAGAAACCAATAAAGACAATGAGGATTACAAACCGAAGATAAAAATTAGTTTGCTTTAACGCATGCTCAAGCCAATACCAGAACCAAAATGAATACAAGAAGAAACTCTGACCCATCGTATTTCATTCATTTCTGGGCTCTGCCTATTTCATCTTAAAAATAACCCGATGTACATACATGAAGCACATATAAGATGAGGCGTTTATTTGCATATATAACACATCGTGGTTATATACCTGGGATTATTCCAATTGCACTGGGCCATGGATTAACACCCAGGCCTAGGGCCTGCCAATCTGTGCTGCTTCATCTATATATTACGAAAACTCTCATCTTGTATATATGTATGTATGTACGGTAAGTATGTATGTATGTATGTATGTTCTCAAAATACAGCCAAAACTGCACACGACAGAGCAAAAATTTTCATCCACCTCACTCACAAATCTCCTGCGGTGTGCAGTATCAAGTTTCGTTAAAATCAGGCAACGAAAAAATTATTAAAAAATAAATTCCTGATTCAGTCAAGTACTCTTCGGAAGAATTTGATCAATGCAAACAACCTCAGCGGTATAGTTTGCTGGAGCTATCTTTTTTTCTTTTTTTGTGAAATTATGTTCTTTTATCAATTGCTGTTACAACGGGAACCCAATTCACCGGTCGTCTAGAAACATATTTGCATGAAGCACAAACATTCGTATGGCTTATGTGCATCTATAATAATAAATGTCATTGTGGTGTCAGTCTGTCAGTCAGTTACAGTCCATCAGTGTGTGTGTCTCCTCCATAACTCCAAAACCATGAAACCTAGCAGCATGAAACTTGGCATGCCTGCAAAGGGAACTCTAAGGGAGTGCAAGAGTTAAAATTGTTTGTTTGGGTTAATTAAAACACCCCTTTTGAAGATAATTAACAGCCTTATTTAATTATCCTTTATCAGGCGCATCCTCAGTTCCCTCGCTGGGGTCTTCGACATTTTCTTCGGCCTGCTCAACCATGCGTTGACTTGAAACCGTAACGGTTTCTTAACGAGAAAGTGTTTTTTCCCCCCACTTTTCTCGCTTATATCATCGAATGCCTGACCATAATACCGACGAACCGCGACATCAGGGATCATGGCTTTATTTAATTTCCGCATATGTCATAACCTCTAGAATCTCTTAAACCAAACCAAATTACAAAATTTAAGCTCCAGAATTGAACTTACAGGTATTCAGTCTGATAAAAAAAATCCTTGTCAACCATTTAGTTGGAGTGCTTGCTTGAGTGCTAAAGCAGCTTTCCAAAAACCCTATAGTCAATAGCGGTACAGTTCGTGTCCCGATTGGGATGTACAGTCGGCAGTTGTTACAAGGTAGAGGTACATGTGGGTATATTTGGATCTGTAAAGGGACTTTCCGTGGGTGTGTGCATGCCTGCATGCTTGGTTATGGCTCCGTCGTGGCAAAGTTTCATCCTGTATCTTGTAACTCGGTGTGCTTAACAAAAGTTATATGTTTTGTCTGTGAGTTTCAAAGAAAAATACATTTCATGACACCTGATTTCCGAGCCCTTTGCTGTATTAACAAGCTTTCCAAATTACCAAGCCAAATTTTTTTCGACCAATCACATGACGCTTGCCAGCTGTTTATAAATATTAATGTTCATGCACATCTCCATGAAACGTTTATAATGCAATGCTTTTTAATAATTTCATTGGAATTCCCCCAAAACAAGGGTGAAAGCGACTCAAAATTGCTGATATTGGCAAGCACTAATAGTGTGTGTGTGTTTGTGTTTTTATTTTGTTTTTTTCTCATGAGGCACAACATTTTCTTTCTGCTAATCTATCTATCTATCTATCTATCTCTCTCTCTCTCTCTCTCTCTCTCTCTCTCTCTCTCTCTCTCTCTCTCTCTCTGTTCCATCCTTGTTCTGCCCCCTCCTAATACACTGCAGCACCCTCCCACCCATCTCTCTGTCCCAACCTCGCTCTGCCCCCTCCTCATACGGTGTTTGTCTCCGGACGCGTTCGGCTGCTGTGTTTGCCTCCGGACGCGTCCGGGCTGTGTTTGCTTCCGGACGCGTCTGGGCTGTGTTTGCCTCCAAGCGGCGTTTGCCTCTGGACGCGTCCGAATGGTGTTTATTTCTGGCCACATCTGTGATTGTGTCCGGACATGTCCGGGCGGTGTTTGTCTCCGTGTCTCCGAGCGGAGTTTGTCTCCGGATGAGTTTGGACGTTGCTTGTCTCCGGACGGTGCCTATCTCCTGACATGTCTGGGTCGTATTTGTCTCCGGTTGGTATTTCTACTCTGACTGGTAGAAAATGGATTTCAGTAGTATTTTGTTTCCTTCTTCACTGTTATTCTATGCATAATCATTTTCATGAGACAGTATGAATCGTAATTAACGCTCCACCGCATGTCAGCCTTCCCTTCCCCCACCCCTCCTCTCCTCTCTCTCCCTCTCTCACCCACCCATCTCTTTTCCTCCTCCTTATTTCCCCCCCCCCTCAGTATTCCCGTCAATGAAGCCATGGGTCGTATTTGCTTGTGAGATAATAAAAAAATATCTACATTTACCTTCTGGCTGTTCAAAGAATAATGGTGAAGTGAAATGGAAATCGTGACATTTAGTTTCTGCTTATACTTTGTGATGGCTTCTTTGCCGATCGGCATTTCTAGTGACTAAATTATAATGTTCCATCAGAAGCTGTTCACCGCAAGCTCATGTTGTGCACAATGGAGTTTTATCAGGAATGAGTTGGAAAAAATAACTTCTTAGAAATCCCAGCTGTAACAGTGTCCTGTTTAATTAAACGTGAAGTAACACCAGCTATCCGAGAGTTATTTTAAAGACCGGTCCAGATAGTCAGGGAGCATCATAAGTCCCGTGGGATTTTTGGTATGAAAGCAAATCACCATGCTAGACTCTTCAACTGGACCCTAATGATTAATTTTAAAAAAACTTGGTGGCACTCTGGGAAATGGTGCGGACATGTATTTTGAACACATTTAACATTTTTTGAAGAATGACTATTTTACGCCGCTTAAAAAGTGACATAATGTCACCCTGACCCCTCCATATATCACCAATTTTGTCATATTTGGTGTCAAATTGACCGGCGTGAACCTCCGCATACTCATAGGTCATTTATTCGTCAATATATGAACCATATCATGAATAAATCACACAAAAATCAAAATTTTGACCATATTTCGACTTTGGTTTCACCGTCCGCAGTTCACCAAAATACATTTTTCTCAACATTGTGCTCACCAATCTGCTAATGAATAGTATCGCAATGTACCGATGTTATCACTAGTTCTTTTGATATTTTATACATATCATTCACTTGATAGTTCAACGAGATATACCTCAAAATGTAACCCTACCCCCTAATGAATCGGAAGGTTACTCTTTCCGACATCTGGAAATTTGGATGCATGATTTTGTAAACACATGCCACAAATCCTACTGTAGATGATTAGGTTGAGGTAGTCTTCCCATATGACTATAGTAACCATGGTATCCACTAATATAAGCATTTTCTGTCTTTCAGATGTGATGCTGCTGAAGAGCCACAAGATGATATATTCAATGCAATATAGCTGATTCTGTATAAAAACATACTTTAATGTTTTTCAGATGCAGCAGAACATCTGACAAGAACAGAAAGGGTCATCGGTAGTTTGCAGACACTACATTGGAACTCCAGCATACTATCCCTCTCTTGTACCCAGTGACGGCTTATTGCGTATTCTGCTGTTGCTAACAAATGCTTCCACATTCTAATACATCACCTTGTCAACATCGAAATGGAGTCGGCCACAAAAACTGTATTTCCTCCAGAGAAAGTTGCGAGAGTAGACACTGACTATTCCTTGTGTATTATTTGCCAAACAAAAAGTGCCACAACATTAGTTCAGAGTCCCAGTGCTTACGAGAAGATATTACTCTGTATCAGAGAGCGAGCTAAGTACGGTGACAGAGACTATCCCGAAATCAGCCGGTGACTTGCAAATGTCTCCAGCCAGGACATGCAGGAAAAATCTGCATCATGGCACAGGAAATGTCAGCAGAATACTGTTCATGCTGGAATGCTCAACAGAGCAAAAGGACACTACGAGAAACGATCATCATCCAAAGGAATCTATGATGAAAAATCCTCTCAGGCCTCAACTACATTTACACGCTCTCATTCAACCCCACACAAGAGTGACCTGTGTTTCTTCTGTGATCTTGGAGCAATGCGTACTAATTCACTACATCTACTCGCCACTGGAAATGCAAGTGTTTCTCTTAAGGAAGCCATTGCAAAAAGTGGAGACGAACAGCTTCGTGTGAAGCTCAGTACTTCAACAGGCCAGACTCACTGCAGAAGCCTACGAAGTGGCTGGAGTGACGCCCAATGATAATGTACAGCATCACGCATGCTCACCTGCAGTACTGTCGAGACAAGAGAAAAACATTGAAGCATTGACATCAACAATACAAAGCTTCACTAATCCATTCACGGATCATACCAAGGAGCTCACCAACTTCGTGGCGAAGGAGGTTATGCCTGATAATGTGAAGAATGACCTCATCACACAACCTAAGGTCGGCCAAGCTCTATTTGAGGCATTCGTAGCAAACCGCATCACAACGACAACAGTAAATCTGTGGGCTCCAATGAAGAAATGCCAGCTGAAGACTTGGAAGACAACAGGAAAACGTCTTAAAGTGACTGCAGGTGATAAAATAGTCGAGCTGCAAGAAGACAGAAGTCTGTTCGCTCGCATGCTGTTGGTATTAAAATCGAGGCCCGAAATTAACATCGCAGAAATCATAGGACAGTATGAACTTTCAGTTGTCCCAAGGTCGCTCTTTGCTGCGGATGGCACGATGCTGCACTGCCAAAACAAAAGTAGTTTGATGGCGGTTTTGGAGAAGACCGCTGAGGACACTGCCAGGTCTGACGTCATCATGCCATCAGTTCAAGACAGTACAAGAACAGAGCAGGATGACGACTCGTCTCTCCTGGAAGTGGTTCTATTGGATGCCATGGCAGAACTGCAATCTCTGGACAAGCCCGACCACATCAAGAACTGCAGAGAGCTCGCAGAGCACTTTACGACACGGATCTTGCAGAAATACAGGAAAGGTGATGAAATACACTTGGTTTTTGACCGCTATGATGTTTCCTCTTCTTTGAAGACAGCCACTCGTGATAGACGGCAAGGCAGCCAGCCCGTGGTATCCTATCACATCACAGACACTACAAACATAGCCAAGGTGTCGATGAAGCAATTACTGGCGAGTGTGAAGACGAAGATGGCATTAACTGGTTATCTTGCTGAGAAGATGTTGGAAAGAGCAAATGCCATGGGGAAGCACATGGTCGTGGCATGGGCATCACAGTGCAAAGCAACTCATACAAACATGGCATACCTCCAAAGTGACCAAGAAGAAGCAGACACTAAGCTCCTCTTGCACGCTGTCGATGCAACCAGTCGTGGTGCATCCAGTATTGCCATCCACTCCCCAGACACCGATGTCTTCATTCTGGCACTTCGGTGGTATCCAGTCTTATGCAGGAACACAACTTTTGTTACAGGGACAGGACAAAGGCACCGCACTGTTCCCCTCCAAATGATTTACCGATCTCTGCGACCGATTCAAGTAGCAGCTTTGCCGTGACTCCATGCTCTGAGTGGAGCAGACAACACCGGAAGTTTCGCCGGAAAAGGCAAAATGGCTTTCTGGAAGGCTTTCCAACATGCCAGTGATGAGGTCATTACTGCACTTGGATCCCTAGGAACAACATCACACTTGAGTACTGACACACTGAACTCCATCGAAACGTTCATCTGCTCAGTGTATGCCCCTCAAACACTGCTCACCAAGATAGACAAGCTCAGATGGTGGATGTTTTCACAGAAACAATGCCAGTCCGAGAAACCCCCTCCAACACGTGATGCCCTCGAACAAGCCACCAGTCGTGCCCACTTCCAAGCCATCGTGTGGTTCAATGACACGACACCAAACCCACAGATTCCATCACCACAAAACTCTGGCTGGAAACTTGAGGAGGCAAAATGGGTTCCAGTCATGACCACTCAACTCCCAGCACCAAAGTCTGTTTTTCATTTCGTGAAATGCAACTGTTCCAAGTTGAGATGTCAAACAGCACGATGCACCTGCGTGAAAGCAGGACTCAACTGCACAGACATGTGTGGATGTTCCAGTCTGGAAGACTACTGCGAAAACTCGCACCACTCAACCGACGACGACGAGGACGAAGTACCAGACGAACACGATAACGATGATGGCAGTGACGAGCTCTTTGGATGAGAGCTGACTGCCATGGGACTTATGCATACATATGAACTCGGGGGTAGGGTTACATTTTGAGGTATATCTCGTTGAATTATCAAGTGAATGATATGTATAAACTATCAAAAGAACAAGTGATAACATAGGTACGTTGCGATACTATTCATTAGCAGATTGGTGAGCACAATGTTGAGAAAAAGGTATTTTGGTAAACTGCGGACGGTGAAACCGAAGTCGAAATATGGTCAAAATTTTGATTTTTGTTTGATTTATTCATGATATGGCTCATATATTGACGAATAAATGACCCATGAGTATGCAGAGGTTCATGCCGGTCAATTTGATACTAAATATGCCAAAATTGGTGGTATATGGAGGGGTCAGGGTGACATTATGTCACTTTTTAAGCGGCGTAAAATAGTCATTCTTCAAAAAATGTTAAATGTGTTCAAAATACACGTCCGCACCATTTCCCAGAGTGCCACCAAGCTTTTTTTTATTAATCATTCGGGTCCACTTGAAGAGTCTAGCATGGTGGTTTGCTTTCATACCAAAAATCCCATGGGACTTTATTTTGTGCAAGATGCTGCCTGACTAAAGGCCCAGTCATACCTTGACGTTTTAGCCAACGTATGCCGATTTTTGAATTTTTTTTCTAAAACGCTGGCACACGTTGAATACGTTATGGGAAAGTTTTGATAACATTGAGAGCACGCTGAAAAACACTGCCATATGTCGTTGTACGCTGGCTTTAAACGTTGTACTTTTGGGTTGTCCTCAAACTTTTGCATGCTTGAAATTTCACGACGTATGCCGGCGTATGACTCACACGTTCCGCTATGCTGGCCACAAGTTGTATGCACGGTCTGCGATCGTTGACAGATGTCAACACATGCTACTTCTAAGTTAATCATAAGTTGAGACACGCCGAGGTAATGTTTAGCGTACCCGAAACTTATTTCTAACCTATGATTAACGTGTTGTTGGCACGTTACGCGATCGTTGCCTCACGTCGACAGACGTTACTTTTAAGTTACTCATAGGCTGAAAGACGTCGGTATAATGGATCGTCCTTGCGTCAGCGTCCATGGCCACGGCCAGGACACTTATTTGCAGCATTCTTCAAACTTTTCTTCGGCATGACGAGGATGTTCACACTTCGATGTCGAGCTGGGCTATGATTCCAATTGTCCATCAGCATCTATTTAAAATATCGAGTCGGCAGCATCTATTTAAAATAGTCGAGTTTGAGCGTTTTAACACGTTCAGAAGAAACGCTTCAAATTTCCAAACCCCAGCGTCAAAAAACAAAGGCGAGTGACAGCAATTTAAATCGTTCATTGCAAACAATGAAAATAGTTGAGTGGTACCGTTTAAAAGTCGTTGAGTGGAAAAAAAATCCAATTGTTGAGCGCAAGCGTCTACTTTCAATAGTGGGGTTTGAGCGATTTAGCACGTTCAATATAAACGATTAAAATTTCCGAGCGCCAGCGTCAAAAAACAAAGGCGAGTGACAGCAATTTAAATCGTTCATTGTAAACAATGAAAATAGCTGAGTGGTACCGTTTAAAAGTCGTTGAGTGTAAAAAAAATCCAATTGTTGAGCGCAAGCGTCTACTTTCAATAGTGGAGATGCAGCCATTTAAATCGTTGAGTGGCAGCCTATGAATAGCAACCCCCACGTCACCGGCAAAGATAAACTGCCGCAGGATATGGATAAGTTAGGCTATCGTTGGGCATAGTTTGTGAACGCCGGCTACACGATAATTATTCGTTGGTATACCGTATCTATAAGTTATCGAAGCGCTCTATGCACATTATTAGTTCATTGTGCATTTGTCCAACCCATTATGAATAGACCTAAATCGTAAAAACAAGCCATAGCTCATTGTTGAAAAAGCCCCATAAAAAATTAGCCGCGAAGAACTTCGAACAATGGTGAAAAGATGTCTCCTACCTGTGGACACGCGGACACAAGGACGATCCATCATAACCCACACCCTCCCCCTCACACTCACCTACTTCTGCCAACATGAACAAACCACTACTAATACTAATACTGATACTGATACTGTTACTGCTGACATGGACATCGACTCAAAAAGGACTCGAAAACACTGTTGGGTTCCCCTTTTTTGAACAGCATTTTTATATACCAATTCCCAAAATCGCTGGGAACACGTCTTTATATGGCAGGTGTAAGTTAGAAACACGTTCATTTATTTTTTTTGTCGACCGGAAGACGTCATTGGAATACGTCTACATACGTCGATGTGTGTTGGGACTACGTAAAGAATTGGTTCAAAGCACATCAAACATAAGTTAGAAATAAGTTTCGCGGAAAAAAGACATTACCGCGACGTGTTTCGACTTATGAGTAGCTTATAAGTAGCCTTTGTGGACGTGTGTAAGCGTCCACATATCGTGTGTAAAACTTATCCCCATCGCATGCGGAACGTGTGTCATACGCCGAGTACGTCGTAAAATTTTGAACATGTTTAAAATTTCTTGACGTACTCTACTTACTACGACGTATGATAGCGTACTTTAGCGTTGTACTCACGTATACCAAACTTACTCATACCGTATTCGACGTGCCCCAACGTTTTAGACACATTTTTCTTAGGTCGGCATACGCTGGCAAGATCGCCAAGGTGTGACCGCGATGTTGACACTTCCATTTCTACGGCAGTTATGATTCGAATCGTTGTGCGTCAGCATTTTAATAGGCTACGTCACGACATCGTCGACGATGCGTGCAGCGTGCTATGCCTAAGTTAGACTATCGTTGGGCATAGGTTATGTAGGCCGACAACAGGTTCAGCATTCGTTGGTATAAGTTATCTATAACACAACGAAACGTTCTGTGTCCGTTACCAATGCGTTATACATAAGACCAAGTCGCTATGAATACGTCCGAATCTTTAAAAAAAAACATCAAAAGTTCAACGTAAGCCAGCGTTTTACATACATTTTAATACGTTGCCATCGCTGGCTAAAACGTCAAGGTGTGACTGGGCCTTAAGAAACAAACCAGGAATATTAAGAAATTCAAAAGATGTTAATTCCTTTGCATCTTTAATCATCATATGCCAACACCATTAATGATCAATGGTTCAAATAAACTCGTGACATGTGTGGAAGATGGAATTCAAGTGCAGAATCCAAACTTCTTTTTTTTTCTCAGACAGTCCACTGTTTTGACCTTGGTTGGATATGTAATGGAATTTTTCACCCCCGCCCCTCCCTTTTTGTTTTCCCTCAAAACAGTCTATCTTACAATGCTCTCACAATTCCAACTGTCTCTCTTGTGCTCTATCCATCCTTAACTTTCCTCCTCAGCATGAAAACCTCACTGACCCACAATCCATAGTGGTGTGTAGCTGCAGCATGGCAGCATAGAGGAAAGTAAATTAAATGTTAAAAAAACAATCTCTGGATAGAAACTAGGCCATTCATCACCCTCTGCACGTCGGAAGTGACCAGAAATGCAGCAGCGCCTACATATAAGGGACAGACATGTGAGATTGGAAAATGAGCAGAAGAGTGATTCAGCAAAAGGTTCCAAATTAAATGCTCGTTTTACCTCTTTGGTTTTTTTTTTTTTAACTTTCGTTTCACATCCATCGCAACTCTGTTGGCCGATACAAAGCCGTCTCGTTAAATTTGTCTTTGGTCTGACGTGCAGAACACATAGCTCTCGTTGCAGCAATGGGTTCTCTCCCTCCCTCACCCCGCTATGTTGATGAAAATCTGACAGCCATCTTATTGTTTTGCTCAGTCCAATCGATGTGTTTTAAGGTTGTGCTGGTGTTTGGCATCTCGTGTGACCCACAAGTGGCCACACTGCCCATCAGGGAGCATTGTGGTTTGAAGATGTGCACAGCCTGCACATGACTTGCATCAAGCTGATATATGATATAATATCCCTTTGGAGGTTCACCATTCACAGATCTTGGAGCCTTCTTGCCTTATGCAGAGTTGAAATGCACTTGAACATTGGTGACGTAGAAAAAGCAATCAGAGATTGCAGAACCTCACCAGGACTTGTTTTGTGTGTTTGTGTGGTGTGTAGACGATGCATTGACGATGTAGGAATGCAGTATGTTCATACAGCGGACAATCAGGCCTTTTCAATTTTATTGTATGTATTTTATCGATGGACTGACTTTCCATTCGGACATATTCTATAGACGTACTCACATTCTATACTTTCTCTCAACGTATGCACATCTTAATAGTATGTACTTTATAGATGCACTCACCTTCTTAATACATGCACTTTATAGACAGATTGTACTTGCATTCTAATAGTTGTACATACTTTAGAGATATGCTCGCATCGTAATAGTATGCACTCCATCGACATACTCGCATGCCATTGTACATACTTTGTCGAAGTACTCAATTGAAAAAAAAACAAACCTTGTAACACTTGCGACCAACACGTGCTGTTTGTGACCGACGTAAGCACATTATATGCAAACAGATAGATTAAAAAAAAATCTGTCGTGAATAGCACGATACTTGCAAAATCCAAATAAACAATAGTTGCCATGGAAACGGCAATTTGGTAATTTGGAAAATTTGACCGATCAAGTGGTTTTCATGATGGAATGCTGTGCATAACAAATTTGGTTGATACAATCTGTAATTGCCACCTAATAGGTATTTTACATGTTTTCGATGGTATTGACCTTGACCTTTGACTAATTTTGACCAGATTTTATACATGTATACTACACATGCTTACTAATAAGTGGTGTAAATTTCAATCTGATACTATATATATATATATATATATATATATATATATATATATATATATATATATATATATATATATATATATATATATATATATATATTTTAAATAGTAAAACCAAAAAAACTGATAATTTTGCAGTGGTCTCTTCATTTTTTCCAGAGCTATATATGTATATATGTATATATATATATATATATATATATATATATATATATATATAATATACACAGTAGACTATGCGTAAGTCGTCACCATCGGGACCGACAAAAAAGTGATGACTTAGAAATGTGACGACTTACGCGTATGTGAACATTCATGATGACTGTGGGGTGAAAAATGAAGTCGCACGTGGCCTGTACACATATGTGTGAGAGCCGGCTATTGTACCAAAAGGAAAACACAATCCTCGGGGCATAGGTGGGGGTGAGTTGGTGACTTGGAAAGTGATCAAGCAAAGATGGAATTCATGAATCAGTTTATCAAAAGTAAAGATAATGAACAACTCTGTAAGACAACTTGTATACCATCGGTGATGGTATGGTGACAAATTACATGACACACAGTCATCGTGGTGATGATTACCACTCAATGCCTATGTGTAAGTGAGTGCGGTGATGTACAAAACAAGCCAAGATAAAACCATGATCGGACTTCAACACTAAGCTCGATCGATCCTTTACTACTTCGCGAAGTAATCCGTTATGTTTGAATGCCTCAAACTCTTGGGCATCTGGTGCATGAGAAAGGATTCAAACCGGTCATTGTATTCCATGATGTTGGCTGGGCAATCCTCCACCGAAAGACAGTATCGGCCGAGTATTTGGCCGAATCGGCCGAATCCGAATATTTGGCTGAGCCGACATTTGCCGAAACCAGATGATGAGCACGTCATCGACATCTTCAAAGGACACACATTTCACGCATTTCACACTTCCCACCGGCCTCACGATATTCTCCACTTGTCCAAATATCTTGCCCTTATTCTTCAAGATATCGTTCAATGTCTGCCGTTTGATGTCCAACTTCTCAGCTATGTCTGTTTTCTTCATCAGTGGATTTGCCTCACAAAACTGGATAATGTCGTATTTTTCTTGGTAGGTTTTAGTTGTAAGCTTACACTTTGTCGCCATTGCCCTGCCTGCAGTGCGATCAACGTGTGTACGCAGCTATAAATAGCCTATCACTGGCGGTGTACACCAATGAGCGAGCATCACGATTCCATGAAATCGGGCTTCTCACGAGGCAGCAGTTCCGTGTGACGAGTTAGGAGTGGTAATTCACTTGAGTTTCCATTACGTGGGAATGGACAACATCTGACGACTTAGACGAAGTGATGACTGAGAGATGACGACTGACAGAGGGATGACCCTTTATTCAAAGGGATTTAACATGAGATAAATTCGGGACTTTTTGATGCTGCCAACTTAGGCAAAGTGACGAGTTACACGCTGCCGACTTACACCTAGTCTACTGTATATAGATATACAGCTCTGGAAAAAATAAGAGACCACTCCAAAAAAGTATTAAATCAGCATCTCTACATGTATAGCAGCCATTCCATTCCAGTGTCTGTTGAATTCCAACACAGGCACACCTCATTCTACTTAGTGAGGTACTAATTAGGTGATCACCTGAACCGAATCTTATTTAACAAGGAAAAGTATAAAAACCACTGCTGTGTTCATCACGATCCTCTTGCAATAGGACCAGCTGGATGGCAAAAACAGTGCCAGTAGAACCTCAAAAGTAATTGGAATCAAAAAAATAACTATTGAGCATGCCAAAAGAGTTGAAAAGAAAAGTTTTGAGTGAGGAAAAGAAGGGTTCAATTCTGGCTTTACTGGCAGAGGGATTCAGTGAGCGTCACGTTGCTTCCATCCTTAAAATTTCAAAGACGGCGGTTCATAAGAACAAGGTCAAGCAGCAGACATTGGGGACAACAAAGCTACAGACTGGCAGAGGGTGAAAACGACTTTCCACTGACCGGGATGACCGCCAACTCATTCGAATGTCACTCAACAACTGTAGGATGACATCAAGTGACCTACGAAAAGAATGGAAAACGGCAGCTGGGGTGAAGTGCACGGCGAGAACGGTTCGAACCAAGCTCCTAGGGGCAGGGCTGAAGTCGTGCAAAGCCAGAAAAAAGCCCTTCATCAATGAGAAGCAAAGAAGAGTCAGGCTGAGGTTTGCAAAAGACCATTAGGATTGGACCGTAGAGGACTGGAGTAACGTCATCTTTTCTGATGAGTCCAATTTTCAGCTTTGCCCAACACCTGGTCATCTAATGGTTAGACGGAGACCTGGAGAGGCCTACAAGCCACAGTGTCTCGCACCCAATGTGAAATTTGGTGGAGGATCGGTGATGATCTGGGGGTGCTTCAGCAAGGCTGGAATCGGGCAGATTTGTCTTTGTGAAGGACTCATGAATCAAGCCATGTACAAGGTTGTCCTGGAAGAATACTTGCTTCCTTCTGCTCTGACAATGTTCCCCCACTCTGAGGATTGGTTTTTCCAGCAGGACAATGCTCCATGCCACACAGCCAGGTCAATCAAGGTGTGGATTGAGGACCATCAGATCAAGACCCTGTCATGGCCAGCCCAATCTGCAGAACTGAACCCCATTGAAAACCTCTGGAATGTGATCAAGAGGAAGATGGATGGTCACAAGCCATCAAACAAAGCCGAGCTGCTTGAATTTTTGCGCCAGGAGTGGCATAAAGTCACCCAACAGCAATGTGAAAGGCTGGCGGAGAGCTTGCCAAGACGCATGAAAGCTGTGATTGTAAATCAGGGTTATTCCACAAAATATTGATTTCTGAACTCTTCCTAAGTTAAAACATTAGTATTGTGTTGTTTAAAAATTAATATGAACTTGTTTTGTTTGTATTATTTGAGGTCTGAAAACACTGAATCTTTGTTGTTATTTTGACCAGTTGTCATTTTCTGCAAATTAATGCTCCAAATGACAATATTTTTATTCGGAATTTGGGAGAAATGTTGTCAGTTGTTGATAGAATAAAACAAAAATGTTCATTTTACTCAAACACATACCAATGAATAGTAAAACCAGAACAACTGATAATTTTGCAGTGGTCTCTAAATTTTTTTCCAGAGCTGTATATATGTACATATATGTGCACACACACACACACACACACACACACACACACACACACACACACACACACACACACACACACACACACACACACACACATATATATATATATATATATATATATATATATATATATATACATATATATATGTATATCTATATGTATATATATATATATGTATATCTATATGTATATATATATATATATGTATGTATGTATGCATATATATATATATATATATATATATATGTATGTATGTATGCATATATATATATATATATATATGTATATATATATATATATATATATATATATATGTATGTATATATATATATATATATATATATATGTATGTATATATATATATATATATATATATATATATATATATATATATATATATATATGTATCCAGTGAAACCTCGTTAAACCGCCAGCACTGGGAAACGGTCGTATATGGCGGTTATGCGAGGGTGGCGGTTGAACGGGGAGGTTGCGAGAAGGGATTCAGATGTCCGATATCAATGTCATGGTTTGTCCGTGCCACAACACAGGCATCCACGTGCGCCAGAATTGATCTATTGGGGGCGCGTTCAAGTCTTTCGAGTTTATTTTACCTTCTATTCCATCCTGTTTTGATCAAGGGATAAGAAATGGATAACAAAAAATATATAATATGTAAACTACATGTATGCCAGACACAGTCCTATTCACATGTACTTTCTGTATTTGTTTCTGCAGACATGTTTACAAATACAGAGCTCAAAGTCATGGGCTCATAGTTATTGTGCATATCATTTGCTGATGCCATGATAAGGAACTGAAGATCGTAAATTACAATCTGTACAAGTGTTTTGATGACCACTGAATACATTAGTCAAATGACAGTACTGGTGAAATGGAAAGGCCTACCAAAAATATAATAGAACTGTCCATACTGTGAAACAGGACAAGACCACCCAGAGCTACACACATCGAAGGCTATTGAGAACTGGTCAACATAGGCCGAGGCTGATGATGATTTGAAGAAGTCTGTGATGGAGGTTTGCTTTGCGGTTACCTCAGAAACTCTGTCAATCTCAAACTGCAACTGGCGCGCTGCCTTCAAACCTGAATCAGTGGATGACGAGTGGGCCTCAAGGTACCTGAACATGAGATTGATTGTGGCTTTGGCCTCAATGGATGAAGGTGGGCGTGGCACTTCAACATCATCATCGGCATCATCATCGCCATCTGTGGTGTCTGTGAGTGCACGTTCAACAACTTCCTCATCGGTGAGGTCTTTCCCAGTGACTATGGCTGAATCCACACTTTCGAACTCCTCAGGGGTCGTCAGCCTCTCTGTGGGTATGTTGCATGCCTCTGCCATTTAACATTCTGATCGACTGTAAAACACAATCTAGGCCTCTTTCTCCCAGACATGCTGAACGAAATCTTTGAACTGAACAGTCTCAATGCACGGCGCGAGGCAGACGAGACCAGCACGTGCTCCTGCTGACCATTCACCAATGATGACTAAGGTTATTTTTAGATGATTGCACAATATTTGTGATGTGGCGAAGTACAGGCGATCGCTGGCGGTTAAACGAGGGTGTTTTTCATTGTTATAAGTACTTATGTACTGGGAAAACGTTGGCGGATGGAAATTGAAAATGCATTATGGAAATTGGGAAACTCTGATTTCCAGGCGGAAGGCGAGGTTGGCGGTTTATCGAGGGTACACTGTATATATATATATATATATATATATATATATATATATATATATATATATATATATATATATATATATATATATATATATATATATATATATATATATATATATATATATATATTTTTTTTTTAATGCCATGAATAAACCAGTACATTATGGGTAGTGAAGATGGTGGTCAAGTTTCATCAGAACTGTATGTGTAGTTTTGGAGAATAAAGCAATCTTTTTAATAAGTATATGTATATATATATATATATATATATATATATATATATATATATATATATATATATATATATATGTATATATATATATATATATATATATATATATTGTTACGTTTGAGGGGGGGGGTATGCATTCAAAGGGTAATTAGGATGTTTAATTAGGTATGCCATGCTGTTCAAGTTTACCAGGATCTCGATGTAATAAGTAGCAATTCAGTGGTGATAAGTTGTCTAGTAAATGTTCATTTCTTCAAGGGGGGAAATGATAATTGTCACGTAATTAGATAGGGACACGGGATAGGGTAAGTGTGTCTGCGTAAACCCCTTTTGGTATTCTCTGGAGACTGGCTGTGACGTCACAGGACAGTGCGGCGGATGGCTCCACCCCGTGATCGCGATTGGCGGAGGGCGACGGCGGTGGGCCAATAGACGGCTCGATTGGAAGTGACGAGGACAGGAGGATAAAAAGGTTCTGTTCGGGGTCGAAAAGGAAGAGGAAGAAGATCGGGACAAAATCGATCGTGTTTTTTTTGGTGTGGAGGCTGTTGCGCAGAGAGCATCCTTGTTGTTGTGCTGATTCGATCGTGTTCTTCATCGTGTCTTGGAGCATGGCTGAGCCTCGTGCCTCACCTTGGTTGGCTCTGGGGTTCTGCTGACTCGGAGTACGGGGTCGAACGGCGGGCGGACCGACCTCCCTCTCCTGGTCGCAACTTGGCGCCAGAACTGGTTCCCTGGCGGCTGTGAGCGGACTTGGGCCAAGAGCAGGAGGTCGACAGCACCACGGTTTCTCCTGCCCCCCCCCTGACGAGAGCAAGGCCAGCTCGTCCGACTCCGATCCAGGGACAGTTGCGTCTACACCACGGTCCAGCCTGACCACCAGAAATAGCTACGTTTTGTGTGTGTGTGTGTGTGTGTGTGTGTGTGTGTGTGTGTGTGTGTGTGTGTGTGTGTGTGTGTGTGTGTGCTTGGCGCCTTAGCGGGTTTGAGATCTGTATATTCATTGGAATTGTCTGTGTTTTTCCCCACGCCCGATCCCACATCATCCCGTCGAATCGCCCCGGATCCCTCTTCTTGCCGAGTCTTGTTATTTCTGGTAATAATAAAAACGAATAAACATCATCAACTCAGTGAAAAGCGACTCGTGCCACCTTCCTCGTCCCGTTTGCGGTAGAGCGATTAGAACCGCCATGTTTGGGTTATAAATAAATAAACCGCCTCCATCGTTTCGGCTCATTCTACGTTGGCGGGACTGTTCAAGTCCCGTGGACGTCACATTGGTGTCAGGGTGTTGGATGTTCGAACCCCTCTAAATTATATTTGGTATCGGGAGAACATACCAAGATTAAAATCTCGCCACGAATTGGAATATAAAATTACTACAGAAAAGCGCGCGAGCGCGGGAAAATTTTGGCGGGATTTTTCAAATTTAAATTAATTGGCGGCAAACGGGACTTCTGCACCATGGCGGATGTGCAGATGTTTGAGGAGGAAGGCCACGTGTCTGGCAGCGAGTCGGGGGAAGAAGGGAGAGACGGGGGTAGGGTTGGAACCTCCCCCATTCCGAGCGTGGACCGTGCTTCATCGCCCGTAACGGAGCCGGCAGCGCCGGAAACCGGCACGATGACGATCTGGACAATGTTGGAATGTTTAATGAGTGCAATTACAGCACAGGAGGCAAAACTGACGGCACAGGGGGCACAAATGGCAGAAATGTCAGCACAAATGGAAAATCAATTCGTGACAGAGGGCAGAAATGACGGCACAGGGGGCAGAGATGGCGGATCGATTGGGGGTAATGGGGGGACAGTTGGGTGCACGGATTGATTTAATGAGGGATGAATTGGGGGAAAAGATGGAGAAAATGAAAACTGAGATGCAGGAGTGTGTGGATGTTAAATTGGGAGAAATACAAAGTAAATTCGAGGATAGATTGGAGGAAACAAAGGTAGAAATTACATTGGAGGGGGAAAATATACGAAAAAAATTGGTAGATAAAATTGATGCAACGAACATTCGGGTTGATAAAGTGGATGAAAGCCTGGAACGTCATCGTGCCTGTGTGGATGCTCGTATGCAGCTGCAAATAGAAGAGTGGGGAGAGCTGAGGAAGCAAGGGATGAATTTGGCGGAGGAGGTAAAAGGATTGGAGGCTCGTTTGGACGAACAAGATAAAATTATGAGCCAAGATGAAGTCTTGGATAAAGGCCTGGTAGAGCTGTCTTTTGTAAGTAGAGTGTCCGGTTTGGTTGAGGAGCAGCTACAAACTCGCGACGGAGCCTTGGAGGAGGTTGTGCGGGCCAAGAAGATCCTGCGGGAAGAGGTGAATCGGTCCATTCAACGTTTGGAACAGGAGGCAAAATTGACCCATGAGACCCTCACCACAAAACATCTTTGGCCACAGTGGGCTCCGAAATTGGATACGCAGCCACAAGGGTGTTTGATCCCTGGGCTGGATTCGGACAAGGGAGAAACTGAGAAGCGGGCCACTGTAAAAGTGATCCCCCTGGTAAATTTCGACGGGTCAGGGAGCGTTGAAGCTTTTCTGACGCAATTTGAATGTATTTCCCGACTAAACGGGTGGAATGAGCAGGAACGTACAGGAAATTTGGTGGCAACGTTGCGGGGACCAGCCGCAGATGTGTTAAACGTGATCGCGGAGGGATGTTGACCAGCTCCCACATTTGCGAGGCGTTGAGCCGTCGGTTTGGGTTCGCGGCAAACTGTGATCTCGTGTGGGCCCAGCTCCAGCACCGCAGATTAAAGCCGGGTGAGACAGTGCAGGAGCTGGCACAGGACATTTACCAATCAGTCAGGATCACGTATCGGGACCTTACAGTGGAGGCGTGGGACAGACTGGCACTCGAGAAATTTTTAGCTGCTCTTCCGGACCCTGAGGTCCGAGCGCTAGTGGAGCTACAGGATCCACCCACCGTTCACCGAGCGGCTGAGTGCGCGGCCAGGCTGGCCTCGTGGAGGCGGCCGGGTCGGGTGCCCGAGAGGCCATCGGTGACGGTCCGACAGGCGGAGATCCAGGATCAAGGAGAGGGGCTGGGAGAAATTGGCATTACCCAAATGTTTCAGGAAATTTGCCAGAAACTGTCAAGTTTGATAAAGGGTAATCCGGTAGTTAGTGCGCCAAAGCGGCGGGGTCCAGCCCAGCCAATAGAGCAATTCGATTATGGCCGAGGGGGTCCGGAACCGGAAGAGACATTTCACCGATACTCACGGGGGCCTTTTATGGGGAGTTGTTTCCGGTGCGGGCGAAGAGGACACATGCAACGATATTGCCGGTACCCGGCGATGGAGGGACCCTCCAATAGACTTTTAGACTCGGAGAGGGTGAATCCTCCTGCTGAACCGCCAGGTCTATCCGAGATGCCCTTTCATAGGTCGGGTCCGGAGATCACTGTCGGGGGTCGGGAAAACTATATCGGGCTGAGCATATAGGGCCATGCACGGCTGGTGAGATTGTGGCGAAGTGCCTCCTTTGGTGGAAAAAAAATGAATTGTGGGAAAATTGGCATGGGTTTGTAAGTTCTGCTGGGTTTTAGAGTGACAATCGGGACAGTGGGTAATTGGTAACAAAGCGGGCACAAGTGGCTGTCCAATGGCTGGTGCGTGGATCGGGTGAGAAGTGCTGTGTGAGTTGTTTTAAGTTAAGAAGTGAAATGTATGGTGCACACATTGATTTTTTATTGGACATGGTGTGGTAACAGGGAAGGTCATGGTCGGCAAAGTGTTAGAAATGCAGGTGTCACATGTAAGGCCGATGGGGTGGGGGAGTCATGTGGGTTTTGTGGGTGGGGATGATGTGCTTGTCCACAGGGATTGCTGAAGCTCATGGTGAGCGTGAATTGCGACCCCCTTCAAGGAGATTCACCACCTGGTGGCTAATGGTGACAGTGTCTGGAGGCAACTGGGAGAGGGTCTGGTTGGGCGACCAAGGCGGGTAGGACCTTGGCGACCCAGGAAGGCCAGAGGAGCCAGTGAGACCCCTTCCAGAGTGTTGTACGGGATTAGAGCTGATGGCTACCAGGGGGGTGGGAATCAAAGGGAGCGGGGCGGAGAAACGTCTGGGTTGGACTAAAGCTTACCTGTGGGCATGGTTGCACCTGAGATGCCCCCATCATCTTGTGGTAACCCACCCCACGGCCATGACGGGATTCAGCCTGCATGATTAAAATGAGGACCATGACCCAGAAATGTGATGATGACCATGGTGTGAGTGTTGTGAAGATGTGTGAGTCCCACTCGATCCCACACAACTTGACATGAGCAGCAAGGGCATGATGTCCGCATAATTTTGGGGCAAGCAAATTTGAAAATTGGCTCCCCAGGTAACGCTGGGTCTATTAGCATCCACTGGGGTAGGCGGTCAAGTGTAAATATCCTGTGAATAGTGTCGTTAAGGCTTAGAGTAGGAATGTAAAGTATAAGTGTTGTGTTTTTGTGGAACCTTTTGTTTCCCCTCCCCAGATCACTGGAAGAGTGCTGGGCAAGAGCGATGATCCAGAAGATGGAGTGCAACTTCGCTCAGTGCTCTCATGTGATAAAATAAAAAAAATAAAAAAAAAAAAAACGAATGATTGTTTAGGCGAGGATAAGGCCATAAGGGGGTAGTACATTAAGCAGGATAGGTAAGTTTGCTGCGACTCGCTGCCCATTGCCCCTCTTACTTTATTTCGTTAGGTTAATTAAGTGTGAGTCAGTAAGTGTTAAGGCTGGTACGGTAGCGCCTGTGATATACCTTGCAGGAGCTGCGGTACCAGAGGAGGGGGCAGTGTTACGTTTGAGGGGGTGGGGGGGTACGCATTCAAAGGGTAATTAGGATGTTTAATTAGGTATGCCATGCTGTTCGAGTTTACCAGGATCTCGATGTAATAAGTAGCAATTCAGTGGTGATAAGTTGTCTAGTAAATGTTCATTTCTTCAAGGGGGGAAATGATAATTGTCACGTAATTAGATAGGGACACGGGATAGGGTAAGTGTGTCTGCGTAAACCCCTTTTGGTATTCTCTGGAGACTGGCCGTGACGTCACAGGACAGTGCGGTGGATGGCTCCGCCCTGTGATCGCGATTGGCGGAGGGCGACGGCGGTGGGCCAATAGACGGCTCGATTGGAAGTGACGAGGACAGGAGGATAAAAAGGTTCTGTTCGGGGTCGAAAAGGAAGAGGAAGAAGATCGGGACAAAAACGATCGTGTTTTTTTTGGTGTGGAGGCTGTTGCGCGGAGAGCATCCTTGTTGTTGTGCTGATTCGATCGTGTTCTTCATCGTGTCTTGGAGCCTTGCTGAGCCTCGTGCCTCACCTTGGTTGGCTCTGGTGTTCTGCTGACTCGGAGTACGTGGTCGAACGGCAGGCGGACCTGCCTCCCTCTCCTGCTCGCAACTTGACGCCAGAACTGGTTCCCTGGCGGCTGTGAGCGGACTTGGGCCAAGACCAGGAGGTCGACAGCACCACGGTTTCTCCTGCCCCCCCCCCCCTGACGAGAGCAAGGCCAGCTCGTCCGACGCCGATCCAGGGACAGTTGCGTCCACACCACGGTCCAGCCTGACCACCAGAAATAGCCACGTTTTGTGTGTGTGTGTGTGTGTGTGTGTGTGTGTGTGTGTGTGTGTGTGTGTGTGTGTGTGTGTGTGTGTGTGTGTGTGTGTGTGTGTGCTTGGCGCCTTAGCGGGTTTGAGATCTGTATATTCATTGGAATTGTCTGTGTTTTTCCCCACGCCCGATCCCACACCATCCCGTCGAATCGCCCCGTTTCCCTCTTCTTGCCGAGTCTTGTTATTTCTGGTAATAATAAAAACGAATAAACATCATCAACTCAGTGAAAAGTGACTCGTGCCACCTTCCTCGTCCCGTTTGCGGTAGAGCGATGAGAACTGCCATGTTTGGGTTATAAATAAATAAACCGCCTCCATCGTTTCGGCTCATTCTACGTTGGCGGGGCTGTTCAAGTCCCGTGGACGTCACAATATATACGCACACACATACATATATATGTATATGTATATGTATATAAATACACTGAACAAAAATATAAACGCACCAAGCGCAAAAATATAAACGCACCAAGCGATTGTTACTATTTTACCTCGAACTCAATAATACTAAATCTTCACAACAATTTGGTTATAGAATCCATGATAATTGAACATTAAATTTCAAAGAGTTCCTTGAGAATTCTGGCGACAGTTTTTGCGCAACAACAGCCGACACAACCGAGGTGTCACTGTCAGAGTTCACACAGTCAGTAGCAGGTGTGTCCACCGTTGGCGTCGCGCAGAGCGGTGCATCTCCGGCGCATGGACATCACCAGATTATCGATGGTGGCCTGAGGGATGTTTTCCCATTCCTCCTGGAGAGCCACACGGAGCTGGCGGACGTTCTCTGGGACTGCGTAACGTTGTCGTAAGCGTCGATCAAGAACGTCCCAAAGGTGCTCGAAGGGCGACATGTCGGGAGAATATGGAGGCCAGTCGAGGACATCAATGTCCTCCTCACCGAGGAAGTCCATGCAGATCCTGGCAACATGGGGGCGAGCATTGTCGTGCTGAAACGTCACATGGTGAAGGCGCACAAACGGCACGACGATGGGTCTGAGTATCTCGTCCCTGTACCGCTGCCTGTTCAAGTTGCCTTCAATGAAATGAAGCCGAGTGCGCTCTCCATGGCATATGCCTGCTCACACCATAACACTGGCACCACCGTGTGACACCCGACGAAGGACATTGGCGTCAGTGTAGCGCTCCCCAGCCCGACGCCAGACGCGGAGTCTGCCATCAGCCCGACGACCAGCTGGAACCGCGACTCATCGGTGAACAGCACTCTCCTCCATCGTGCGAGGGTCCAGCGCAAGTGAACATTGGCCCAGTTCAGTCGGGTCTGACGACGCCGGACTGCAGTGAGGTCGAGTCCCCGGTGTGGTCGGCGGGCTCGGAGGTTGGGCTCCCTCAAGCGGTTACGCACCGTCTGGGCTGAAATGCGCCTGTTATGCAACCCAACAGTCTCATCGGCAGTCCTCGTGGCTGGTCGGAGTCGATCTCGGAGATGTTGCAGCCTCATGTGACGATCCTGACCGGCGGTGGTCACACGTGGTCGCCGGGCATGTGGGCGGTTCAC
>NC_140964.1:27309942-27334942 GCF_056783735.1 Eptatretus burgeri
CGGAACTACTTTACAGGTGAGCTAAAAACCATCCCTGGGAATATTATGACGAAGGAACTACAGTTGGAAGCTGTCCTTGGATCAGCGACGATCCTGAAGAGCCCTCGGCACAAAATTTTGAGAACAAAAAACTTCACAGCTTGAACTATGAATCGTGACCCCTTCCTGAAATGAAGGTGGATGCTTTGAACCTGCCCTGGGAGGACTCCATTCTACATTCTGAAACCCGCATGTATGGATATCAATCAACGACGCACGCACGCACGCCCGGCAGAGGCAGATTTATTCGTGGCAGTGGAGGACTACCATGTTGCTGAGTGACTTCTCAGTTTCTCGCACTTTGAAGGCTTTCTGTGTGGTGTCAAGCAGACGTTTCTCCTCTGCGCCATCATCAAGTTCTTTAGAATGTTCATTTCGATGTCATCTAACGTTTTCAATTCGGTCCATTTTGCTGTTGATCCTCTGAAAGTTGTATAAATTGCTTTCCTAATGTATCATCGATATATTCATCACCATGTCATTCGCTGTCTTCGACGAAACGATTTTGGTCCCGATTTTCTAAAATAAATAGGATTAACAGTAGTAAGTGCTATCTGCAATGGGGGGTGTTGTGTTCTATTTTGATGTGTTGAGATGCTGCGATGACTTCCTTCCATGTTGTTAAAGATCAGAATACATGATCCTAATTTGTTCTATGTGACACACTCTTCTCAAAATATTTTGTTTCTACAATATTCCCTCTGAGCGTTTGAGTCCATCATGAAAATATATTTTCCAGTCGGGCCTCTCAATCATACCACCTTCAAGTTTGTGCATATGGGATGTCGTTTCGAAGCCACTAGTATGTCCATGACTCTGTTTTGGATGCATGAAGTTGGTCCTGAGCACCGATAATTCGATCAATCTCGTGAAATTCACATTGTGCTCATGCATCGTGTGTGTGTAATTTCGCGTTTGCAAAGTTTCCTTCGATATCTCGAAGCCAACCAACTTTCGTCGCCAGCAGCTCACCCAGGACGATTTATGAGCGCGTGAAGTCGGTACTGGAACTATGATTTGGGTGAATCTCGCGGAATCGACAAGGCGCTCACACAGCACTTATGTATCCTAGCATCACGAGCTTTGGCTTACAAAGGTCGTCATATACATTTGAGAGTGGAGAAACTCACAATGTTGGAAGTGTTTACAACACAATGTGATGGGGATGTGAAGTTGATCCTGGTCACTGATAAATAGGTCAATTTATTGAAATTCATGTTCTGCTCATGCATCATGTGGCAGCCCTGGATTCGCTAAATTTTACTTGGGGAGAGTTCCCTTGGATGTCCCAAAGCTTACCAAATCTCATACCTGGCAAATTCCCAAGGACGATGTTATGAAGGCGTGAACTTGATACTTAGCTCTAAAACGAGAACCTTTTGCCCCGTACAACCAACTCTCCCTGTCCGTCACAAAAATACTGGCAAGATGTCAAAATCAAACTTTTAGCACAAGATCGGACACATTGTCAACAATCAAAACCGTCAAAGTATAGTAGTCCCTCCGATGGTGAAAAGGAACGAATTTTCGAGCCACTTCTGGAGCTTCAGCTGATGGCCGAGAACGGTTTATGTTTTGTATCCGACTGATAAGTTGGATTTTCGTCCAGACTTTAATCAAATTCGAATCAGTTTGTTCTTGTCACAGACCCAAAACCTACCCAAATGTTAGCTTTAGAACTTCTTCCCTGTATTCGAGTGTGTTTAATATAAGTAGTCTTTAAATTTTACCCCCGAGGGAGGCGAGAGAAGAGAGGGGGGCATTCGAGATAACTCGGTAAAAGTGTCCCATCTACTCATCTGTTTAGTCCCATTCTTCCTCCCAGGGTTTCAAGACAGCGATTCACAACGACCATGGGCCACTCCCCATCCATACTCATGATCTCTTCGACCCCAAACGACCCCATTCTCACTGTTTTTTTTTCCAGGTTATTGTGATGTTTTTCCCCTCCTCTCCCTCACCTGTTTTTGTTTGTTAGTTGTCGGTTGGTTTGTTCCTTTTCAGTTTCATCCCCACTTTCCCCTTTCTTCTTGCTGTGTTTCATTCAGCTTGTGTGCAGCTTATTCACCCCTATGTGTCCTTCACCCTTCCCCTTGATCTCACTCACTTTACTCTGCTGTTGGTGTTTGTTCCCTTCCATTCTGCTCTAGCTCTTCCACGAGCCTCAATCATGTATACAAAAAAATATATATCCGGTAAAAACGGGTAACCTAGTCATCATAATTAGTAAGAAAAGGGTGAATTAAAATAATTTTTCTTGGGTTAAATACCACTCTGCAATTGATAAAATGAGTAGGAATAGTACATTGGCTTGAAGAAACAAAATTGGTGATATTTTGTTGAGTTTGGCAAATGGTTTGGCTGCACTTAAATCCCTGAGGAAGCCCTGAGCAGACATCATTTGTAGACCAACTGGCCTGTGGGCTGAATGAATTGTTTCATCTCAGATTTGCTGGCACCAGACTCTAATTCGTAAAGGAGAATGGTTTTCACTTTCGGTTATGCCGGATATAATTTCTGGCGGAAAGAGATGGCAACCCCAGATCGCCAAAAACTCACACCGACATCACATCGCTGATCCTAAAGGATCAATGAGCCCAATTCTTACCATGGGGAGGTGGGGAGCTTTGGTAAATCTGCTGGATAAAGGAGAGCAATGAATGTGCTGACCTCATCACCCCAACAGTAAGACAGTTAGGTTTAAACCAGGTGGTGACTTGGTCAGAAGCAGAGATGAATGAGAGGTCATGTTCAACGAGACTTTGCATTGCCTTCAACACAGTGGAGGGGATGCATTTAAAAGTTCTGACACAACACTGCTCACAGGTGGAGGTGAACTGGAGGGGTGGAATGGCACTATAGTTGGGGTTTCTAGAAGATACCACAAAGTTCTACCCCTGACTAGAAGAAAAGTTTCATTGACAATGACAGTCAAGAGACAGAGCAACGAAGGTATAAAAGAGTGAATTTCTCATTTCACCTTCCCTCCAGTATTTTTTCGTATACAGTCGAGGCTCGTGCAGAAACGAGAACAGAGAATGGAGCAGAACAAAAAACAAACAAACAGTAGGAAAGCGGGGATTGGGGGATCCAAGAGGGCTGGTAAACACTTGATAAAGTCTGGTAGGGTGTCAGACTCTATCAAATGCTCAAGACATGTCAAGAGAGTCAGCCCTATTCTCATTTCAGAAAATAAGGGCCTATGTTCAAAGGGCGGAGGAGCTCCTTGTGAGCCAACGGCCATCCATATCTAGTGCCCAACTGTGTCTGCGGATGTCCTCCTGCAGTTGGGTCACTTCTTATTAGGAGGTTGGTGGCAGGATTTGCACTCCGGCCACCGTAAAACCCTTCATTCCGCAAAACGCAAAAACGCAAAAAAATCTGAAAACCCACTCCGTGGGAGTACCTCCTGTGCAGCTTCCCTTCGCAGGGCAGCTCACCGGATGATGGGATTGGGGCAAAGCCTTCGGGACCCCCAATCTTTGATAGGAGGGAAACCACGGGGTAACATCCCTGGGTCAGATTGCGGGAGAGTGCGTCGGAGTGGTGCTGAGGTGTCGTCCACCAGACGGCGGTCTCCTTGGGTTAACCTGAGGCGGTCCCTTCGGGTGGGTGCCTGGAATGTCCTATCCCTAAGAGGATGATCACCGGTCTCTGTTATCATCTGAGCTCAAGCGTTTGGACATCGGGATTGCAGCTCTCTCTGAGGTTCGGAGACCGGATTGCGGTGAGATAATGGTGGGTGGTTACACCTACTATTGGTCTGGTCGCTCTGATGGTTACCATACCCAAGGAGTTGCTGTAGCTGTGTCCAATAAGCTGACCCCAATGATAGTGAGGTAACACCGGTCAACGAGCGTATTATGAGATTAAGGATTCGTCACTCCTTAGGTGTCATTTCCCTGGTCTCTGTTTATGCTCCGACTGAGGCGAGTGATCTCACCGTGAAGGATACATTCTACGCCACACTCGAGTCTGTGGTTGATCAGTGCCCCAGGCGAGATACACTTCTAGTCTTGGGGGATTTCAATGCATCGACTGGAACTGATAGGGACGGTTATGAGGTGTGTGTTGGTCCCCATGGGTCAGGAACTATGAACCAGAATGGCACTAAGTTCCTTGACTTTGCAAGAAGTCATGGACTTAGGGTGGCTGGTTCATGGTTTCAGCGCCCACAAGCTCATCGCTGGACTTGGTATTCCAACGCTGGCGGTGTGGCAAAGGAGATTGACCATGTCCTCATTGGACGGTCGTTGGAGGATGATCCAGAACTGCAGGGTCTACCGGAGTGCTCAGTTCCTCAATACTGACCACAGGCTTGTTGTAGCAACTCTAAAGCTGCACCTTAAATCCTGGAGAATGGTACCATCCCAGCCGAGGCTGGATGTTGCCAAGCTCAGGGATGAGAGAGTAGCTGAGGAGTTTGCGAACAGGCTGAGTGGACACTTGGGGGTCTGGGTGCTTTGGGGGTCCTGAAGAGTTGTGGAGCGCCTTCAAGACCACCGTCCTTGATGTTGCCGGTGGATGCCTTTGAATTCACCGCCGGGCATTGAAGAATTTTGTCTCTCAAGGAGCACTGGATACCATTGACCAGAGTCGCAGGGCCAGGCTGAATGGCAGAGCTGAGCTGTTGAGAGAGCTGAGGCGGAAAACTGTACGTGTTCTGAGAGTGGGCGAGGAGGGCTATGTGCGAGGAGTCTGTGAGGGTAGAGCATCACCTGTGAACAGGTGATCCTCGTCCCGCTTACAGGGGAATTCGCGCATTACGTTCATCCAAGCCCATCCCTCGGGCACTACAGTTCGAGCAGAGAGTGGTAGGCTCTTGACAGAGGAGTCTGAAGTGAAGGCCCGCTGGGCCGGTTACTTTGAGCGGTTGTACCAGGCTGATCCCCCAACTGTCGAGTTGGACATCAAGGGTGTTACAATCCCTGTTGCTGACCCTCGAATCAACTGTGGTCCACCTACGCTTGTGGAAACACGGGCTGCGGTGAACCAGTTGAAACGGGGCAAAGCTCCAGGGATCTGTGGCATCCATGCCGAACTTCTCAAGGCTGGTGGAAATGCTGCACTCGTGTCGTTGCATGCAGTTTTGTGCTCTGCCTGGAACACAGGCATCATCCCAACTGACTGGAAGAGGGGCCTTGTTGTCCCTCTCTGGAAAGGAAGGGTGATCGCCAAGACTGCAACAACTACCGAGGGGTGACGCTGCTCTCAGTGCCGGGCAAGGTCTTTGCTCGGATAATTCTCGATAGGGTTCGCCACCATCTGCTTGAGCACCAGCGTCCAGAGCAGTCAGGCTTTACACCAAAGAGGTCAACGATTGACCGTATCCTTGCACTTCGTGTCCTCACCGAACGCAGACGAGAGTTTCGGCAGGGGCTGCTTGCAGCCTATGTTGATCTCTGTAAAGCGTTCGATTCAGTGAATCGGGATGTCCTCTGGAGGATTCTTGGTCTTCGTGGGTGCCACCAAAACTGATCGATCTGATGTCTGAACTCTACTCTGGTACTGAGAGTGCTGTGAAGTGTGGTGGTACCATCTCTGACTTATTTCCAGTTGTTACTGGAGTTCGTCAGGGATGTGTACTTGCCCCCACACTTTTCAGCACTTGTATGGACTGGATTCTAGGGAGGATGTCGGAGAGATCAAGTTGCGGTGCGTCATTTGGGAATGTCAAGATCTCGGACCTTGACTTTGCAGATGATGCAGTCATCTTTGCGGAGACTTTAGACATCCTCTAGGGGGCCCTCGAGGTGCTGAATGAGGAGTCTGAGCCGTTGGGATTACGGGTTTCTTGGGTCAAAACTAAGATCCAGGCTTTCGGTGACATCTTGGATGCTGCTGTCCTGTCTGTGTCTGTTTGTGGTGAGGATGTTGAGGTCTTGGAGAGATTCACTTACCTTGGCAGTGATATTCATGTCTCTGCTGGCTGCGAGTCAGAGGTCAATAGACGTCTGGGTCGGGCATGGGGAGTCATGGATTCACTGGATCATGGGGTGTGGCGCTGCCGGTACCTGTGCGGGAGGACGAAAGTCCGAGTCTTCAGGTCCTTGGTACTTCCAGTCTTGCTCTATGGGTGCGAGACTTGGACTCTGACCAAGGATCTGAGACGGAGACTTAATTCCTTTGGTACCAGGTCTCTTCGGAGAATCCTTGGCTATCGCTGGTCGGATTTTGTGTCCAACGAGCGGTTGCTGAGGGAGACTCGGATGAGATTTGTTAGCTGCATAGTCCGTGAGCGTCAGTTGCGGCTGTATGGACATGTGGCTCGTTTTCCTGACTCTGATCCTGCTCACCAGATTCTCTCAGCGAGGGAGTCTCATGAGTGGAGGAGGCCAGTGGGTCGACCACGTGCCTCACGGTTGCAACAGGTTGAACATCATCTCAAGGAGATGGGGATGGGCCTGGCATCTGCCTGGGGGATGGCCAGACGGAGGCCCCTGGAGTACCGGTGGAAAGTGGACGCAGCGATGTGCTGTTCTGGCACATGCTCCCATACCTGACCTGACCTTCATTGTTGGGGTTGCAGAAGCAGTATGTCCAGGGAAGTGACCGGCTTTGAATACAATCTGACCGTCTGAGATGAGGCCGTTGGGGGGAAAAGGAGGGATTTGATGTCAACTATGATGATGAATTCCATGACTTTGCTGATGATTGGAAGTAAAGAGATCTCTAATTAAGAGGATACGTTTTTGTACCATTTTGTGCAATGCAGCGATATTGGTCGATTTTCAAGCAGATGGAAGATGACCTTGGGCAAATGATAGGGTGAACAGAGCAGAAAGATGATGTTCAAGAGCAAGATGTGCAAGATGATGTGTAAGGATTTTAGGACACATGTGCTGATGCCGTCCAGGCCAGTTGGAGAAGAAGAGTCGAGGGTTGCCAAAAACGTATCCACCTTCTTCGATGAGATAGACACAGAGTCCAGGAGCAGTTGGGTGCGACTTGGCAGAGTAGAGTGGGTACATGGAGTGAATAGTTGAGGCCAAGATTTGGAAGAAAACATAAAATTGAAGCATTCAGCCTTCTCACGAGTCAGCTGTGGTGCCATTTGAAGCGAGGTGAGGAATGGAGGGGGAGCATACACCAGAGACACTTAACAAGGCACCAACGGGTTTTAAAGGAGGGAGACAAGTTTGAAAGTTCAACCCTGAGTTTGGACACGATGTTTTCTGGCTCTCCTCAGAGTGGACACACTTTTGCAGGCTTTGTGGAACGATCTGAGTTTGCCTTCAGTCGAATTTGGCTTCCAGGAAAAGTAAGCAAGTCGTTTCAAGGCAACTGACTCACCACAGGATTCGTGTGCCATGGGCGAGAGGATGGGCATTATAACTGCAGATGACATGGGATGAATCTTCATAAGAGAGAGCAGGTTTCTTTGGAAGAATTCCCAGGTTCCATCAATATCAGGGGCGGCAGAGATATGAGGACAGTCCTGCAGTGAGATGGCGGTTTGCAGACCCTGCCAGTCAACCTGAGTGAAGTCAGACTCACCAGTATTGAAGTGATTCTCTGATAAACGAATTTGGTGCTGATGTTTGGCACTGGGTGAGGGTGTGGGGGGAGAAGGGGAGGAGGGGAGGGAACTTCTTTAGGAGGCCGATGCATTTTTTGTGAAGGCACTCCACATTTCTTCTGCGCCAATCTTTCTACCGCTGCTACTGAAGCCATCTCAATGTGATGTGGTGGCCACCATGAAAAACTGGAGTTAAGCACACTCCCCTCTGAGCTGTCCAGCCTGGGTTGGAATCTCAGCCCAGCTATAAACTGTTACCCTTATGTTTCACAGGTAGAGTGATGCATCAATGTGTGCACTGTCAATAGGATGGACGCTAAACCGGGTGTCCCATCACTTAGTTGGTGAGCATTAAGGATCCCATGGTGTCCTTCTTAAAGACTAGGTGAGATGTCACCGGCCTCCCTTACCACATTCCAAATTCTTGCTGTAACCTACAGGGGGCACTGAATCAGCGGTACAGCTATGCCAAAGCAATGACATTGCTGTACCGTACAGCTATGCCCCCAAAGCCAACTCCGTGCTACATATGGAAGAATATAAACGTGTACTGCATACAAGTACACAACGTACTTCATGTAAAGAATATAAAGGTGGTACATATTAAAAGAGCAGGCATTTTCTCTTGTTTTGGAGCATGATCACAGGTTTTTCAGATGCGGATTTTCCCTTCACACTGACATGCATAAACTGAGCGAGAAAGACTTCCATAGATGCTTTATTCTTCCTGATGTTGAATTGTAGTACTGCATGTCGTTACATTAGATAATGACAGCAAGTACATATGTAGCCAAGACCTTGCTTCATAGCAGCAACAAAAACCCCAGACACATGCGTTATACTTTCTGTACCAGAGCCTTGATTCATACATTGCTGCTCCGTTGTGTGGACCTGGCCATCTCACAGTCCACTCCTCCTTTTTCCTTGTGCAACTCTGACAAATGCTTGGCTGCATGGGCCTGGGCATCTTACTGTTTCCTCTCTTCCTTTTCAATTCTTGTTTTGCATTTCTGAGCACTATCTGGATTCGTTTTGTTCATGAACTTTGAATAATAGGTGTGATGGTAACCACACAAAGCTGATGGGTCAAAGAAAACGATCCAGAGCTGATGATGCTCCACTAAGATGCGTTTCTCATCACCACCGAGGCTTATCTATGCATTTGCACAATTTTAAACCTTCTGCCAACTTTTCTCGGATAAAATAACGATTTTGCAACAATCTTTGAGAAAAACATGCATCAAATAAACAGATCTTTTGGACGAAACGAGCTCTGTCGTTGCATCACTACGCCCCACCATTTTTACCTGAATTCTGAATCTCACAGTTACTCTCCTCCACCCTTAGAGCGTTTGGAAAATTGTTTCGGTCGAGACGGCGTAACATTTTGCCCTCGTACTGCTAAACGGAAGGTTTTTGGTAGTGCCAACAAAGTGATTGATGTTCTACATTGTTCAAGTACATAATTCAATTGAAATAAAATACAGGTTTTAAAGGTTGTAGAAAAATACGAAACAAACCATTTTTTCAGAAGTTTACCACCACTGATGCACCATCATTCACACCACCTTATTTAACACGATAAATTAGTTTGTCGTGCCTGTTGTTTGTGTCCTTTATGATGTCCCTAAAAACAGTAAGTTTCCTGTTTGGAATGATTTTCAATTTTTTATGACTGCCAGATCGGCAGACAGACTAAAACAATCGCCTTACTCCTCTGTGCACATGTGCACTTGGGACGAGATTCTGTCAAATTTGCCAAATTCAGAGCCAAAGTTCTGCTAAACTGCAGGTCTGTGTTCCGATTCGTGTTCTGCAGTGTTCAAAATATCAAATTCAATTGAAATTTAGGAGTTCCTTGATCATCAACTGACATCTGCAGACAGACACAGTGAAACCAATTGCTTACCCTAGCTTTGAGCTTTGTGCATGGGGTATCCTCCAAAGTAGGGTGTACTTTTTGATGCAGCAGCCCTACTTGCATTAAGCCAGACATAGGTAGTCAGATACAATTCAGCCATATATTAAAACTTGCACCAGACAGCTCATACTGTCTTTACCTTCTAATTTTGAAAAAAGATAACTTGTGTACACAATGCAAGTCTCTATAACAGATTGAAAATTCTCATCACAATTATAAACACCTAAACCATCCTGTAATTGGATGAGACACGGTACATAACCACAGAGGTTAAAATGAGAAAGGAAAATCACATTTGTAACAATAAAAGTGCTTTGTCTTATTAAGTATTGTTTGCCCTAAGTGGCATTAAAGGCCTTGCAAGCAGTATGTAATTATATTGATTGGGCATTTCATCACAGTCTGGTGGGGAGTTCACCACTGAATGGGTTCCATGGAAGTCACATACAACTGGCAAGTGCTTTTAGGGCCAAACATGTCAAAACACTATAGATTTGCCGGCGTTCTTGGTTGTACAACGAAATATCTTTAAAATTCCCCCATCACATGTGCATTATATATCTTACCAATCACATAAAATAGTACCCCAAATATAAAATATATATTATATTTAAAAAAGCAAATTGAATCATAGTACAAGTACCAAATATGCAATCATTTAAACAATCAGCCTGTGAGGGATCATGTTGCATCTCTCATGTTTTTGGCCCATAAAATAACTGTGAAACAAAGGCGAAGTTTTGTTGAAGGATGTTCGGCAAGTTGGTGTTCAGCTCTACAAGGAGTACTTGGTGATTACGATGAAATGCCCAATTACTTGTATTTTTGTATCGTGCGGAAAAAAAGAAAAAATACAAATTTGTTGGCATCCAATGAACATGCATAACAAAGTGTGGTCCAAGATGGATAACGTTTAGGTTAAGTGTGCTTGAAGAGGGACAAAGAGGGACAGAGCGGCCCAATAAGGACAAAGAGCATTCCGAGACAGACAAAGGGCAGTCCAAGAGGGACACAGAGCAGTCCAACAGTGGTAAAATGTAGGCTCTAAGGTAAAGGTAATTTGCTGTAATAAGTGCAAACTCATGGTCCAATATAGGGTCAAATGTGCGGTCCAATTGGGGGAAAATGCGTGGTCCAGTCGGGACAAACATGCGGTGCTTGAAGAGTAGGCTATAATCTAAGGTGGTAAAATGTGATGCAAGAGAGCAACATGTGATGTTAAGTGTGGTAATGTGTGGAGGTGGGGGGAGGTGAATAGTTGAAGCATTGTCTACGGGGGAGAGACGGTGGAGGTGAAGCGGTCAAGCATTGTTGAAAGGAGGGTGCGGAATTGCCAAAAGTAGGGGGAGGGTGAAGCATTGTTAACATGAGCCAGGTGAAGCACTGTCTATGGACACAAATGGGGTGAAGTATTTTTTATTTTTTATTTTTACAGAGCACAGGGGGTGGGGGGTGGGGGGGAGAGTGGTGACCCCAGCAAAGCATCATGAAGTGGCATGCAATCCATCCCACAGCACAATGCACAATCACCACAAATTCACACCTGCTTACCTCCAAAACACATAACCAGCTTGCCAGCAGACTTTACCTATACACAAACTAAAGAACCCAGAAATGGCTGCAGGAAGGAGTATAACCCTGCTGACGATGGTGTGGCTTTATTCTGACACCGTAAAAATTCCATACTTTGAAAATCATCTGCAAATCACATACAGTATATAAATGGCTGTTTGATGGAGCTGGAGAGTGGGCTCGAAGAACTTTGTGGACGACGAATGAAACATCGCCTGAGGCTAAGACTGCTCTTTCAATGTTGTTTCAAATTGGTGGAGTGGAGCTGAGCACGAAATGTTGGTTGGCTGTGACTTCAAAAATCACAAAACAAATTTAAACAACAATTAATCCTATGTCAAATATGTGTAAACACATATAGTCATGGCCAAAAATATTGGCATCCTTTTTTCAAATAACTCACAATTTTCTCAAAAATAAGTCGAAATTGATAAAAGTATCCGGTCTCCACAATTGTTTATTTCACTGTTAATATTACAGAACCCTTGTTATTGATTCGGAACTTAATTTTTCCTTTTAAATCAGAAAATAAAAAGAAATGGCATTGACAAAATTATTGACACCCTCGACTTAATATTTGGTATCACAGCCTTTGGACAAAATATCCGCAGTCAAGCATTTCGTATCGCCATGAACGAGCTTCTTTCACCTCTCTACTGGCAGTTGACCCACTCTTCTTGTGCAAACTGCTCCAGTTCTCACAGATTTGAAGGGAGCCTTCTCCCAACTGCTGTTTTCAGATCTCCCCACAGGTTTTCAATGGGATTTAGATCTGGACTCATTGCTGGCCACTTCAGAACAGTCCAGTGTTTTGTGTTGAACCATTCCTGGGTGCTTTTTGAAGTGTGTTTGGGGTCATTGTCCTGCTGCAAGACCCATGACCTTCGATGGAGACCCAGCTTTCTGACACTGGGTTGAACATTGAACTCCAAAATGGCTTGCCAATCTCCTGATTTCATGAATTCATACACACATTCAAGGCACCCAGTGCTAGAGGCAGCACAGCAACTCCAAAACATCACAGAACCTCCTCCATGTTTGACTGTAGGGAAGGTGTTCTTTTCTTTGAAGGCTTCGTTTTGTTTTCTGTAAACATTGACATGATGTGCTTCACTGAAAAGCTCTAATTTGGTCTCATCTGTCCTTCCCAGAAGGATTTTGGTTTGTTCAGGTTTGTTTTGGCAAAATCCAGTCAGATTTTCTTATGTCTCTCTCAGCAGTGTGTTGCTCCTGTGTCTCCTACCATAGAACCACCTTTCATCAAGTTGGCGATGGATGGTGCGAGTTGAAACTGTTGTACTTTGTGTCTGAAGGTCAGCTTGAATCTGTTTGGCAGTTCATCGAGGTGCTTTCTCCATCATTCGAACAATCCTTCGCTGCAATCTTCTGTCAAGTTTTCTCTTGTGGCCACGTCCAGGGAGGTTGGCTACACTGCCATGGGCCTTAAACTTCTTGATAACACTGCATACGGTGGACACAGGAACATCAAAGGTCCATGGAGATGGATTTGTAGCCTTGAGATTGTCCATACTTGGCTACAATCTTGTGTCTGACCTCAGACAATTCTCCGGTTTTCTTTCTTTTCTCCATGCTCATTGTGGTACACAGTGTCACAGAATAGCAGAATGACTCCTTTTCTCTGTTAAAACTGGTTGAGTGAGTGATTTTTATATTGCAGGCAACTGCACCTCACAGGTGAGTTCAATTCTAAAGTAAAGGAGAATCACCTGCTTGAAATCTAATAATTTTAACAGCTTCTAAAAGGTGCCAATAACATTGTCCGGACCATTTTCGGATTTCTGTGTGGAATAAGCTAAGATTTAGTAATTCTTTCAGCTTTTTTTGTTTTGTTCCACTGCAAACCAAAGAAATACATACGTGGATACGAGAATATTTTTAAATTTCAACAATTTTCTGGAAGAAATGGTGAATTATTTGAAAAAAGAGCAAGGGTGCCAATAATTTTGGCTCCGACAGGATGTACGTTTGTATGTATGGACAGACACATACTCGTGTGGATTGGCTCCCTCTGCTCGCCTCACCACACGTCGCCACAGTGGAACAAACACCGCCAGGTAATTCAAAACACCTCACCACCACGCTATGAAAAACACGTCACGACCACGTCATTAAAAACACGTCACGACCACGTTATTAAAAACACGTCACCACCACGTTATTAAAAACACCTCACCACCACGTTATTAAAAACACCTCACCACCACGTTATTAAAAACACCTCACCACCACGTTATGAAAAACACGTCACGACCACGTTATTAAAAACACGTCACGACCACGTTATTAAAAACACGTCACGACCAGGTTATTAAAAACACCTCACCACCACGTTATGAAAAACACGTCACCACCACGTTATTAAAAACACGTCACGACCACGTTATTAAAAACACGTCACGACCACGTTATTAAAAACACCTCACCACCACGTTATGAAAAACACCTCACCACCACGTTATTAAAAACACGTCACGATCACGTTATCAAAAACACGTCACCACCACGTTATTAAAAACATCTCACCAGCACATTATGAAAAACACGTCACGACCACGTTATTGAAAACACGTCACGACCACGTTATTAAAAACACCTCACCAACATGTTATTAAAAAGACCTCACCACCACGTTAGTAAAAACACCTCACCACCATGTTAGTAAAAACACCTCACCACCACGTTATTAAAAACACCTCACCAACATGTTATTAAAAAACACCTCACCACCACATTAGTAAAAACACCTCACCACCATGTTATTAAAAACACCTCACCACCATGTTAGTAAAAACACCTCACCACCACGTTATTAAAAACACCTCACCAACATGTTATTAAAAAACACCTCACCACCACATTAGTAAAAACACCTCACGACCACGTTATTAAAAACACCTCACCACCACGTTAGTAAAAACACACCACTACATTATTAAAAACACCTCACCACCACGTTATTAAAAACACCTCACTACCATGTTATTTAAAAAATACTTCACCACCACGTTAAAAAAACACACCACCACATTATTAAAAACACCTCACCAACATGTTATTAAAAACACCTCACTACCATGTTATTTAAAAAATACTTCACCACCACGTTAAAAAAACACACCACCACATTATTAAAAACACCTCACCAACATGTTATTAAAAAACACCTCACCACCATGTGAGTAAAAACACCTCACCACCATGTTATTAAAAACACGTCACGACCACGTTATTAAAAACACGTCACGACCACGTTATTAAAAACACCTCACCACCACGTTATGAAAAACACCTCACCACCACGGTATGAAAAACACCTCACCACCACGTTATTAAAAACACGTCACGACCACGTTATTAAAAACACGTCACCACCACGTTATTAAAAAAATCTCACCAGCACATTATGAAAAACACGTCACGACCACGTTATTGAAAACACGTCACGACCACGTTATTAAAAACACCTCACCACCACGTTAGTAAAAACACACCACCACGTTATTAAAAACACCTCACCACCACGTTATTAAAAACACCTCACCAACATGTTATTAAAAACACCTCACCACCACGTTAGTAAAAACACCTCACCACCATGTTAGTAAAAACACCTCACCACCACGTTATTAAAAACACCTCACCACCACGTGAGTAAAAACACACCACCACATTATTAAAAACACCTCACCACCACGTTATTAAAAACACCTCACCAACATGTTATTAAAAACACCTCACTACCATGTTATTTAAAAAATACTTCACCACCACGATAAAAAAACACACCCCCACATTATTAAAAACACTACACCAACATGTTATTAAAAAACACCTCCTCACCACGTAAGTAAAAACCCCACACCACCATGTTAGTAAAAACACCTCACCACCACGTTATTAAAAACACCTCACCAACATGTTATTAAAAAACACCTCACCACCACATTAGTAAAAACACCTCACCACCATGTTATTAAAAACACCTCACCAACATGTTATTAAAAACACCTCACCAACATGTCAGGAGAAAAACCCCTCACCACCATGTTATTAAAAATACCTCAACAACATGTTATTAAAAACACCTCACCACCATGTTATTAAAAACACCTCACCACCATGTTATTAAAAACACCTCACCAACATGTTATTAAAAACACCTCACCAACATGTCAGTAAAAAACCCCTCACCACCATGTTATTAAAAACACCTCACCACCATGTTATTAAAAACACCTCACCACCATGTTATTAAAAACACCTCACCAACATGTTATTAAAAACACCTCACCATGTTATTAAAAACATCTTACCACCATTTTATTAAAAACACCTCACCAACATGTTATTAAAAACCCCTCACCACCATGTTATTAAAAACACCTCACCAACATGTTATTAAAAACCCCTCACCACCATGTTCTGAAAAACATCTTACCACCATTTTATTAAAAACACCTCACGAACATGTTATTAAAAACACCTCACCAACATGGCAGTAAAAAACCCCTCACCACCATGTTATTAAAAACACCTCACCACCATGTTATTAAAAACACCTCACCACCATGTTATTAAAAACACCTCACCAACATGTCAGTAAAAAACCCCTCACCACCATGTTATTAAAAACACCTCACCACCATGTTATTAAAAACACCTCACCAACATGTTATTAAAACACCTCACCATGTTATTAAAAACACCTCACCATGTTATTAAAAACATCTTACCACCATTTTATGAAAAACATGTTATTAAAAACCCCTCACCACCATGTTATTAAAAACACCTCACCAACATGTTATTAAAAACGCCTCACCACCATGTTATTAAAAACATCTTACCACCATTTTATTAAAAACACCTCACCAACATGTCAGTAAAAAACCCCTCACCACCATGTTATTAAAAACACCTCACCACCATGTTATTAAAAACACCTCACCACCATGTTATTAAAAACACCTCACCAACATGTTATTAAAAACACCTCACCATGTTATTAAAAACATCTTACCACCATTTTATTAAAAACACCTCACCAACATGTTATTAAAAACCCCTCACCACCATGTTATTAAAAACACCTCACCAACATGTTATTAAAAACCCCTCACCACCATGTTCTGAAAAACATCTTACCACCATTTTATTAAAAACACCTCACGAACATGTTATTAAAAACACCTCACCAACATGGCAGTAAAAAACCCCTCACCACCATGTTATTAAAAACACCTCACCACCATGTTATTAAAAACACCTCACCACCATGTTATTAAAAACACCTCACCAACATGTCAGTAAAAACCCTCACCACCATTTTATACAAAACACCCCACCACCATGTTATTAAAAACACCTCACCAACATGTTATTAAAAACACCTCACCATGTTATTAAAAACACCTCACCATGTTATTAAAAACATCTTACCACCATTTTATGAAAAACATGTTATTAAAAACCCTCACCACCATGTTATTAAAAACACCTCACCAACATGTTATTAAAAACGCCTCACCACCATGTTATTAAAAACATCTTACCACCATTTTATTAAAAACACATCACCAACATGTTATTAAAAATACCTCACCAACATGGCAGTAAAAACCCTCACCACCATGTTATTAAAAACACCTCACCACCATGTTATTAAAAACACCTCACCAACATGTTATTAAAAACACCTCACCAACATGTCAGTAAAAAAACCCTCACCACCATGTTATTAAAAACACCTCACCAACATGTTATTAAAAACACCTCACCAACATGCCATTAAAAACACCTCACCACCATGTTTTTAAAAACACCTCACCAACATGTTATTAAAAACACCTCACCACCATGTTATTAAAAACACCTCACCACATGTTATTAAAAACACCTCACCACCATGTTATTAAAAACACCTCACCACCATGTTATTAAAAACACCTCACCATGTTATTAAAAACACCTCACCACCATGTTATTAAAAACTCCTCACCACCATGTTATTAAAAACATCTTACCACCATTTTATTAAAAACACCTTACCACCATTTTATTAAAAACACCTCACCAACATGTCATGAAAAACACGTCACCACCATGTTATTAAAAACTCCTCACCACCATGTTATTAAAAACATCTGACCACCATTTTATTAAAAACACCTTACCACCATTTTATTAAAAACACCTCACCAACATGTCATGAAAAACACCTCACCACCATGTTATTAAAAACACCTCACCACCATGTTATTAAAAACACCTCACCACCATGTTATTAAAAACATCTTACCACCATTTTATTAAAAATACCTCACCATGTTATTAAAAACAACTCACCACCATGTTATTAAAAACTCCTCACCACCATGTTATTAAAAACATCTTACCACCATTTTATTAAAAACACTTTACCACCATTTTGTTAAAAACACCTCACCAACATGTCATGAAAAACACCTCACCACCATGTTATTAAAAACACCTCACCATGTTATTAAAAACACCTCATCAAACATGTTATTAAAAACATCTTACCACCATTTTATTAAAAACACCTCACCAACATGTTATTAAAAACACCTCACCATGTTATTAAAAACATCTTACCACCATTTTATTAAAAACACCTCACCAACATGTTATTAAAAACCCCTCACCACCATGTTATTAAAAACACCTCACCAACATGTTATTAAAAACCCCTCACCACCATGTTCTGAAAAACATCTTACCACCATTTTATTAAAAACACCTCACGAACATGTTATTAAAAACACCTCACCAACATGGCAGTAAAAAACCCCTCACCACCATGTTATTAAAAACACCTCACCACCATGTTATTAAAAACACCTCACCACCATGTTATTAAAAACACCTCACCAACATGTCAGTAAAAAACCCCTCACCACCATGTTATTAAAAACACCTCACCACCATGTTATTAAAAACACCTCACCAACATGTTATTAAAAACACCTCACCATGTTATTAAAAACACCTCACCATGTTATTAAAAACATCTTACCACCATTTTATGAAAAACATGTTATTAAAAACCCCTCACCACCATGTTATTAAAAACACCTCACCAACATGTTATTAAAAACGCCTCACCACCATGTTATTAAAAACATCTTACCACCATTTTATTAAAAACACCTCACCAACATGTTATTAAAAACACCTCACCAACATGGCAGTAAAAAACCCCTCACCACCATGTTATTAAAAACACCTCACCACCATGTTATTAAAAACACCTCACCAACATGTTATTAAAAACACCTCACCAACATGTCAGTAAAAAAACCCTCACCACCATGTTATTAAAAACACCTCACCAACATGTTATTAAAAACACCTCACCAACATGCCATTAAAAACACCTCACCACCATGTTTTTAAAAACACCTCACCAACATGTTATTAAAAACACCTCACCACCATGTTATTAAAAACACCTTTCCACCATTTAATTAAAAACACCTCACCACCATGTTATTAAAAACACCTCACCACCATGTTATTAAAAACACCTCACCATGTTATTAAAAACACCTCACCACCATGTTATTAAAAACTCCTCACCACCATGTTATTAAAAACATCTTACCACCATTTTATTAAAAACACCTTACCACCATTTTATTAAAAACACCTCACCAACATGTCATGAAAAACACCTCACCACCATGTTATTAAAAACACGTCACCACCATGTTATTAAAAACTCCTCACCACCATGTTATTAAAAACATCTGACCACCATTTTATTAAAAACACCTTACCACCATTTTATTAAAAACACCTCACCAACATGTCATGAAAAACACCTCACCACCATGTTATTAAAAACACCTCACCACCATGTTATTAAAAACACCTCACCACCATGTTATTAAAAACATCTTACCACCATTTTATTAAAAATACCTCACCATGTTATTAAAAACAACTCACCACCATGTTATTAAAAACTCCTCACCACCATGTTATTAAAAACATCTTACCACCATTTTATTAAAAACACTTTACCACCATTTTGTTAAAAACACCTCACCAACATGTCATGAAAAACACCTCACCACCATGTTATTAAAAACACCTCACCATGTTATTAAAAACACCTCATCAAACATGTTATTAAAAACATCTTACCACCATTTTATTAAAAACACCTCACCAACATGTTATTAAAAACACCTCACCATGTTATTAAAAACATCTTACCACCATTTTATTAAAAACACCTCACCAACATGTTATTAAAAACCCCTCACCACCATGTTATTAAAAACACCTCACCAACATGTTATTAAAAACCCCTCACCACCATGTTCTGAAAAACATCTTACCACCATTTTATTAAAAACACCTCACGAACATGTTATTAAAAACACCTCACCAACATGGCAGTAAAAAACCCTCACCACCATGTTATTAAAAACACCTCACCACCATGTTATTAAAAACACCTCACCACCATGTTATTAAAAACACCTCACCAACATGTCAGTAAAAAACCCTCACCACCATGTTATTAAAAACACCTCACCACCATGTTATTAAAAACACCTCACCAACATGTTATTAAAAACACCTCACCATGTTATTAAAAACACCTCACCATGTTATTAAAAACATCTTACCACCATTTTATGAAAAACATGTTATTAAAAACCCCTCACCACCATGTTATTAAAAACACCTCACCAACATGTTATTAAAAACGCCTCACCACCATGTTATTAAAAACATCTTACCACCATTTTATTAAAAACACCTCACCAACATGTTATTAAAAACACCTCACCAACATGGCAGTAAAAAACCCCTCACCACCATGTTATTAAAAACACCTCACCACCATGTTATTAAAAACACCTCACCAACATGTTATTAAAAACACCTCACCAACATGTCAGTAAAAAAACCCTCACCACCATGTTATTAAAAACACCTCACCAACATGTTATTAAAAACACCTCACCAACATGCCATTAAAAACACCTCACCACCATGTTTTTAAAAACACCTCACCAACATGTTATTAAAAACACCTCACCACCATGTTATTAAAAACACCTCACCACATGTTATTAAAAACACCTCACCACCATGTTATTAAAAACACCTCACCACCATGTTATTAAAAACACCTCACCATGTTATTAAAAACACCTCACCACCATGTTATTAAAAACTCCTCACCACCATGTTATTAAAAACATCTTACCACCATTTTATTAAAAACACCTTACCACCATTTTATTAAAAACACCTCACCAACATGTCATGAAAAACACCTCACCACCATGTTATTAAAAACACCTCACCACCATGTTATTAAAAACTCCTCACCACCATGTTATTAAAAACATCTGACCACCATTTTATTAAAAACACCTTACCACCATTTTATTAAAAACACCTCACCAACATGTCATGAAAAACACCTCACCACCATGTTATTAAAAACACCTCACCACCATGTTATTAAAAACACCTCACCACCATGTTATTAAAAACATCTTACCACCATTTTATTAAAAATACCTCACCATGTTATTAAAAACAACTCACCACCATGTTATTAAAAACTCCTCACCCCCATGTTATTAAAAACATCTTACCACCATTTTATTAAAAACACTTTACCACCATTTTGTTAAAAACACCTCACCACCATGTTATTAAAAACACCTCACCATGTTATTAAAAACACCTCATCAAACATGTTATTAAAAACATCTTACCACCATTTTATTAAAAACACCTCACCACCATGTTATTAAAAACTCCTCACCACCATGTTATTAAAAACATCTTACCACCATTTTATTAAAAACACCTTACCACCATTTTATTAAAAACACCTCACCAACATGTCATGAAAAACACCTCACCACCATGTTATTAAAAACACCTCACCAACATGTTATTAAAAACACCTCACCATGTTATTAAAAACACCTCACCACCATGTTATTAAAAACATCTTACCACCATTTTATTAAAAACACCTTACCACCATGTTATTAAAAACACCTCACCAACATGCTATTAAAAACACCTCACCACCATGTTAGTAAAAACACCTCACCAACATGTTATTAAAAACACCTCACCACAATGTTATTAAAAACACCTCACCACCATGCTATAAAAACACCTCACCACCACGCTATTAAAACACCTCACCACCACATTATTAGAAACACCTCACCAACATGTTATTAAAAAAACACCTCACCACCACGTTAGTAAAAACACCTCACCAACATGTTATTAAAAACAGCTCACCACCACGTTATTAAAAACACCTCACCACCACGTTAGTAAAAACACCTCACCACCACGTTAGTAAAAACACCTCACCACCATATTATTAAAAACACCTCACCAACATGTTCTTAAAAAAACACCTCACCACCACGTTAGTAAAAACACCTCACCAACATGTTATTAAAAACACCTCACCACCACGTTATTAAAAACACCTCACCACCATTTTATTAAAAACACCTCACCAACATGTTATTAAAAAACACCTCACCACAATGTTATTAAAAACACCTCACTACCATGTTATTAAAAATACCTCATCACCACGTTATTGAAAACACCTCACCAACACATTATTAAAAACACCTCACCACCACGTTATTAAAAACACCTCACCACCACGTTATTAAAAACACCTTTCCACCATTTAATTAAAAACACCTCACCACCATGTTATTAAAAACACCTCACCACCATGTTATTAAAAACACCTCACCAACATGTCATTAAAAAACACCTCACCACCACGTTATTAAAAACACCTTACCACGATTTTATTAAAAACACCTCACCACCATGTTATTAAAACACCTCACCACCATGTTATTAAAAACACCTCACCTCCATGTTATTAAATACACCTCACCACCATGTTATTAAAAATACCTCACCACCATGTTATTAAAAACACCTCACCAACATGTCATTAAAAAACACCTCACCACCACGTTATTAAAAACACCTTACCACCATTTTATTAAAAACACCTCACCACCACGTTATTAAAAACACCTTTCCACCATGTTATTAAAAACACCTCACCACCATGTTATTAAAAACACCTCACCAACATGTCATTAAAAAACACCTCACCACCACATTATTAAAACACCTTACCACCATTTTATTAAAAACACCTCACCACCACGTTATTAAAAACACCTTTCCACCATGTTATTAAAAACACCTCACCACCATGTTATTAAAAACACCTCACCAACATGTCATTAAAAAACACCTCACCACCACGTTATTAAAACACCTTACCACCATGTTATTAAAAATACCTCACCACCACATTATTAAAAACACCTCACCACCATGTTATTAAAAACACCTCACCAACATGTCATTAAAAAACACCTCACCACCATGTTATTAAAAACACCTCACCAACATGTCATTAAAAAACACCTCACCACCACGTTATTAAAAACACCTTACCACCATTTTATTAAAAACACCTCACCACCATGTTATTAAAATCACCTCACCACCATGTTATTAAAAACACCTCACCAACATGTCATTAAAAAACACCTCACCACGTTATTAAAAACACCTCACCACCATTTTATTAAAAACACCTCACCACCATGTTATTAAAAACACCTCACCACCATGTTATTAAAAACACCTCACCACCATTTTATTAAAAACACCTCACCACCACGTTATTAAAAACACCTTTCCACCATTTAATTAAAAACACCTCACCACCATGTTATTAAAAACACCTCACCACCATGTTATTAAAAACACCTCACCAACATGTCATTAAAAAACACCTCACCACCACGTTATTAAAAAGACCTTACCACCATTTTATTAAAAACACCTCACCACCACGTTATTAAAAACACCTTTCCACCATTTAATTAAAAACACCTCACCACCATGTTATTAAAAACACCTCACCACCATGTTATTAAAAACACCTCACCAACATGTCATTAAAAAACACCTTGCCACCATTTTATTAAAAACACCTCACCAACATGTTATTAAAAAACACCTCACCACCACGTTAGTAAAAACACCTCACCACCATTTTATTAAAAAAACACTTCACCACCCTGTTATGAAAAACACCTCCACGTCATTCAAAACCACTCCTGCTGTGCAACTTGAAACACCTCACCACACATCGTTATAGACAGGCTTGGTTTAACTGAGGATCAGTACATGAGTTGCCTTGTTGTTACGAGTTACATCAAGCAGAATTCAAACATTTACTTTGCAAATGAATTTGTAATATTCTTGATATTACATTTTTGTGAGCAATTGAAATTGAAGATTTTAATTGAAAAAAAAAATTTTTCTTTAAAAAAAAAATACCCTGAGGACATACACACAAGAGAGGTACATTCCTGATAGAAACTACATTCCTGATGCTTTGGCATCCTTCATTCTCTGTCTAGCCCCCTCTCCAGGGTTTCTTTGATGTGTTTTGTCCCTGTCATGCCTGTTATCAGGGTTATCCTCATTCACACCGTGCTGTCCAGCCTCCATGGTCGCCATTTTCATGGCTTGTCACGTGACACATACAAGCATTTTGATTGGGCAGTCATAGACATAGGAACTTCTTGCTCAAATATTATTGACTTGGGTATTTCTTGCACTACATTTTAGTGAATTCAACAATTCCCATATAACAATATACAGGATTTGAGTACTTCTTTTCGGAATTTTTTGGCATCAAATGATGCTCTGGCCATTATAGATTATAGTACTGGTGCCAGCTCATTTTTTTTTCAAAAATGTGACTTAAGTACTTCTTGCACCAGGTCTTCTTGTAGAGGTTTTCAGATCTTGGGGTGATGAATGGCGTATGTGTTAATGCAATGAAAATTAACGTGTGAATAAAACCCGAGTGTAACTAAAAATGTGCACAAATATATGATAAAGATTGGATACTTGTGGGGTTCTCTTTAGGAAGAATATGGTGGAGGACGAGTAAGGACGGTTGGGTTTTGGCTTATGTCATATGCATGTCATATGTTACATCATATTTCTATTACGTCATATTCAAACAATCTTTTGGCACGATATGCAAATAAGATAGCGCCTGATCCACACAGCACACATCACAAAGGTTATACAGAAGTATGATTAATCCCTAGGAAATGGGGAGAAAAAGGGGGAAAACCTCTCCAGTCCTCATCAATGCATTGAATCACATTCAACCCACTACACAAGGGGAAAGGGATGACTCTGGACTTGTACTATGGAAATAACTACACTGAGGGACCTGTATGTTGTGTGTCATTTCCTTTTGGGTCCATTCCAAGAACCGCAACAATATCCAATGCAAAGTACCGCTCTCTGTGTTGAAGAGCGTTTGTTCTGCTGAAGCAGTTTATTGGCCTGGGATCATGCTGGGCAGTTTGCCATCCCTCTCCCAGCAGTCGTTAGGGCAGGAATTTGGAATTTGGCCATGGTGCCAGCAATGCCTACACTTTGCAAAGGACTCTGTGGGATCTTTAACGTCCACCAATTAATGCCAGCAGATGGGACGCAAATCTTATGTCCATCCGAGGGATGGCACACACATTGATGAATCACCCTGCTTATGAAACACCGGGATGACATTTTATATCTGGGTCGGGATTCAAACCCAGGCTAGACAGTTTTGAATCAAGTATGTGTACCGCTTGGCCATCCTGTCATGTGTGTATATATATATATATAAATATATATATATATATATATATATATATATATATATATATATATATATATATATATATAAATATATATATATATATATATATATATATATATATATATATATATATATATATATATATATATATATATATATATATATATATATATATATATAGATATAT
>NC_140964.1:27352442-27372442 GCF_056783735.1 Eptatretus burgeri
AGATTGTGTCAGTTCCAATGAGTCGCAGAAGTCTTTTGCTGAAGAGCCATTGGCAGGTGAGGGAGGTATCCACACCGAGCCAACTGGCATGATGACAATTGAAGTCACCACTTATGAGGAAGAGAGAGAGTGGGATGGGAGCATAGAAGTTGGTCCATGTTTTCGGCGAGCGAGGTGTAAATGGAGTCGTCATTGTTTGGTGGACGGTGTAACACACATATAAACATGAGGTGGGAGAGGAGGGGAAGCCGTAGCCAGAGGTATTCCTGGGGGTGTGGGGGAGTGAGGGTAGTGCATGGAGAGTGAGGAATAGAGTCTTTGATGAAGAGAGCAACTCCTCCACCAGGACGAGGCTCAGGTCTGTCACACCGGAGGAGGGAGTAACCAGGGAGAGATACGAGGGAGTCAGAGACGTCTTAAAGAAGGAAAGTTTCTGTGAAGCAGATTATGTCTGTTTTGTCAGTGGCAACCTGTATGGAAAGATCTGTCAGGTTTAAGTGAAGGCTCTGGATGTTTGAGGGCCACAATATTAAGACAAAGGTAGGAGGCTTTGGGTGCAGGGTAGAGGAGGTTGGAGGGTTAGACGAGGGGGGGGGGGGATAGGGAGAGATGTTGACAAAGTGTGGGGGATTTTTGAAGAGCTCGGGGAGAGGGCCAGATGAGGAAGAGAAAAGGCTCGGTGGTGATGGGATGAGGCACAGTGGGGAGTAATAAGAGGGGCAGAGGGAAGTTGAAGATTTGAGGAGTTGGAGGAATGAGATGGAAGAGAGAGGGTGGGGGAAAGAGGCAGCTTTGTGAATGGAGAGTGAGGGGGAGATTGGAAGGACAGGGGTGAGAGGGGAGAGTTGAGGGAGAAGGGTGAGGAGGGAGTTTTTGAGAAAGGTGAGAGGGAAGAATGGAGGGGGAGAGCATGTAGGTTTCTTTGAGAGGGAGGGGAGATGATGAGAGCAGGCACGGCCAAGGGGGCAGGATGGCGATGTGGGAGGTGGGGAGAGGGGAAGGATGAGACTTGGTGGTGGTATGGTGAAGAAGGGAGCAGGCAAGGGGAGGTACAATATTTGAGAGTTTGGGAAGAGGGGGTGGTGTGAGAGGAAAGAACTAGCATGTATGAAATGTTGAGTGTACTGATTGAGAGAGTGAGATATCTGTTCGTTTGGAATGGAGTCCACAGGTGTTAGGACACCACATACTTTGTGACATGAGAGGAGGAGCTGATACTTTAGCAGAAGACAGTGAAGAGGTGCAAAGAGCAGAGGTAGGATGAGGGGCAAGATGGGAGGGGTAAGGAGAGGGTATAACAGGTGAGGGGTTAGGAGGAGGTCGATGTTAGGAGGTGGAGTTGAATTGGCACTGAAGTTGGAAAAAGGGGACCATTGATGGAACACGAACATGCATTGGGTTTACTGTATTTTATACAGGCTTGATGGCCTCTCACATTGAAGTTCCTGATCAGGAACTTCAATGTCGGAGGCCATCAAGCCTCCTGCCTGAGGAACTTCAATATACTGCATACATACAGTATACAAGGATAGTAGACAAAATTGGAAACACCAGGGTAATGTACATGGCTGCACAGCATTTTAGCAAATAATGGGGCCTTCACATGGACTTGACCAGCACGTGAAATATGCAAATCTCTTCCCAGCAATCCTCTCGTTGTGTATATATACACGGGCTGAGTCTTGAGTCTGGTATTAAGAGCCAATGTGGCTGCAAGAGGAGACCTCAGTGACTTTGAACAGGGTGTAATTAATTGTCGGTGCACGTTTGGCAAGCACTTTTGTGATGAAGGCTGTGGAAATTGCTGATGTGTCACAAGGAAATGGCTTGAAGGTGATGTCAGCTTGTGAAAAAGAAGGAAAGACATCATCATCAAAGGGCAACAGTGGGTGGAAGCACAGAGTTGACAAGCAACATGCATGGTGATTAGTTTGGACTGTGAGGCAAAACAGGAGAGCAATGGCAGACAAACTGTGTATGGAGTTCAACATCGGTCGTGAGCATCCCGTATCATCGAAAACGGTCAGGATGGAACTTCACAGGGTGGGATACCATAGCTGGGTTGCGATGCATAAGCTGCTCATAGCACCTGGCAATGCCCATTTGCAGGTCCAGTGGTGCAATGGACTGCCGAGCAGTGGAGGAATATGATGAGTCATCTTCACCATGTTCTCGACGCATGGACGTGTGCACTTTTGGCAGCAGACCAAGGAGCTCAACAGACCTTCGTGCCTGGTTCCAACAGTAAAAGGTTCTGGTGGTTCCATAATGATGGGGGGGGGTTGCTTACCTAGAGTGGCCTTGATCCACTCATTCAATTAGAAGGTGGAGTTTATGCAACACACTTCGTTACCATCTTGAGCGATCATCTGCATCCCATGAAACAGTCTTTCTTCCCTGCTGGAAGGGGGTGTCTTTCAGGACGACAATGCTCCAGTCCACAGGGCATGTGTGGTCACTGGGTGGTTTGAGGAGCACGAGTATGAATTTACTCATCTTCCATGACCCTCCCAATCGCCAGACTTCAATCCCATGGAGCTTTTGTGGGACTTTTTAGAGAGACAGTGGTTTCCGCCTCCATTCAACCAATATGAACTGGAAGACTTCTTTGTGGAAGAATGGCGCCACATTCCTGCATAACAGTTCCAGAAAGTTGTTGACTCCATGCCAAGTCGTATCCATGGCATCCTGGATGCACTTGGTGGCCCAACACCCTACTCAGTGACATTCTGTTGGTGTTTACATTTTTTTTTGGCCACAACCTGAATGTATATATATATATATATATATATATATATATATATATATATATATATATATATATATATATATATATATATATATATATATATTAGAACATGAAGTGCAAGCAAGTTAACTGCCATCTTGAAAAAAAATGGAGGGAAAAGTAGGATGTTGGGCCACCACATGCATCCAGGATTGCATGAATATGATGTTGCATGGAGAACAAGTATCTGGAACTGTTCTTCAGGAATGTGGCACCATTTTTCAACAAGGAAGTCCAGCAATTCAGATTTCTTTGATGGAGGCAGAAACTATTGGTTTCGGTGCTTCGCTAAGCAGTCCCACACATGCTCTATGGGATTGAAGTCCAGCAATTGGGAAGGCCACGGAAGATGGGTACTTCATACTCGTGCTCCTCAAACCACCCGGTGACAACACATGCTCTGTGGACTTGGGCATTGTCGTCCTGAAAGGCACCCCTTCAAGCAGAAAAGAAATGCTGTTTCTGGGACGCAGCTGATTGCTCAGGACGGTAACGTAGCATGTTACATCAACTCTGCATTGTTGTTGAATGAGTGGACTGAGGCCATACTAAGTGACATTCATTGGTGTTTCCATTTTTTCATCCACTGCCTGTATATATAAGAACATGAAATGCAAGCAAGTTAACTGCCATCTTGAAAACAAAATGGAGAGAAATGTGAGGTATCATGAACAGAGGTAAATAATTCTGCAAGAAAGGAACACAGGATCGTGACCAGACTCAGTAGCACTGTGGTTAGTGTCGACTGCGAGTCTGAAATGTTCTTTTCTCACCTAGGCCAAGTCACACCAAAGATTTAAAAAATGGTACATGCTGCAACCTCGTTTGCCCACTCAGTATTTAGAGGATAGAGCACAGATAAATCACATGATGCGGATGGGGGGACCAGTGAATCCTAGAGAATTGCAGGAACAACCATTGCATTCGCCTAAAGTGACAGTATGGTGTGGGGTGGGAACTTTTCAGGTTCTTGGACCATTTTTCTTTGAAAATGATAATTAGGAAGCCATTACAGTTAACTCTGAGCGGTACGTAGCCATGCTGCAAAACTTCTTGCTTCCGCAGTTGGAAGCATTTGGTGTCGATCCCATCAACCTCAACTTCCAACAAGATGGAGCCACAGCACACACTGCAAGACGCAATATGGACATGGTCCGCAATCTCTTCCATCAGGTTATTTCACGTTTTGGAGCCAACCCCGAGCCAGCACGTTCCCTTGACCTCACGGTCCCAGACTTCTTCTTATGGGGATATCTCAAAGAACTTGCAGAGAGACAGGAATCATCCACATACAACACAGGAGCTGAAATGTGCAATTCAAGCTGAAATTGCTGTCATCAATCAAGATCAAAATCTGTTGCGCCGAGTTTTTGATAATTTTGTGGAGCATCTAAGGCAATGCACTGCAACTGGTGGAGGCCACCTTCCTGATGTTATCTACCATGAATAATAAAATTGCAAGCTTTGAACATAAACCTCGTGTGTTTCATTTCATCCCTCTCTTGCTGTTGAAAAAAATTATCGCATATCCAAATGTGTTAGTCGGCTCCACACCACCCTGTACAACCTGTTTCATGATCCTTACGTCAAATAATTTTTTTTTAAAAAACATTTGTTTCTTAGCATTCTATGAAGCAATTCTATCTCGGAACTTTGTATTTCCTATAAAATAGGTTTTAATCCACGTGTGCAGAATTTTATGGTGTTAATAGAAGAGCAGAATCGATGATTTCAATGTTCCACATGCTGCCTTGCTGGCTCTTTCCCTAGTTAGTCCTTCCTTGAGACCGAAGTTAGACTTCATATAGGAGTTTTACGTACATGGTTTCCAGCTTGATTAATTTCAGAGATGCCATATATTTATGGCATATGCAAATATGGGGGGAATATATGACCCCCCTTACCCCCCCCCGATTCCCCACCCTCCATCCTTTAATCCAGGGGCCTCCAACCTTTTTGGGCGGAGGGCCACAAAACCAAAGTGGTGAGGGGCGGAGGGCCGCACCCAAAAAAAGGACACTAAATTCCGAACAAAAAAAATCTATATAAAATTAATATGCAGAAATTTAAACAAAAATTAGTGCTGAATATATTTTTCTTGCCAACGAATATGATAAATGAATAATCGTGTTAAAAACACGTGTCTAATATGAATCAAAATCATGATAAAAATGACAGAACGCTTTGATCATTGACCCTGACAAATTGGCAGTATCGTGGGCCGCATTGTAATGTAAACTTAATATGGCACCACGGGCCGCATAAATCCGTCTAAGGGGCCGCATGTGGCCCGCGGGCCGCAGGTTGGAGACCCCTGCTTTAATCTCATGAAACAAACTTATTTCCCTTTTCTCCTCAATCCTCCCACATATATATATATATATATATATATATATATATATATATATATATATATATATCTATCTATCTCTATCTCTATCTCTATCTCTATCTCTATCTCTATCTCTATCTCTATCTCTATCTCTATCTCTATCTCTCTCTCTCTCTCTCCATATCATCCTTCATTCGATTCATTTTCTCAAATTTAATCATCTTCCCAAAGCCTGATCTCCAGCTACAGCCAACTCGGTGCCAACAACAATAAATATCCCCTTAAACTCCTTAAATAATAAACGAGCTATTTTCATTCATCCATTCAAGTTCTACATTTCACTTCTATTCACATTTGTATGAATGAGTTTCAGCTCACTCAGAGCACAGAACAAAAATCGATATCATTGTTATTTTTTTTATAATCATTGATCTTTTATCATCACAGTATTTATGCAACACTTAGCGTTATCAATCACTGCAAAACGGTTCCACTCGAAATGATCATTGCGCACACTGATAATTATAATAGAGTGATAATGAAAATACAGAAAAGGAGCAGAGGATGAAAAGCGTCTGCAAGAAGAACCAAATCCATATTTTGAGGGGACAGTTGTAAATGATTGAGAACAGTTTGATTGTTTTATGGAAATGCATATTCTTGTAATGAGAGGTGTCGAGACAAGCTTCCAGACTATTCGATGCATAGTTCTCAAGCCCGAGTCATGTCAAGGTGTGAGGCTTTGATTTAGGATGTGAACTCATTGAGCGTGGTGTGAGCGGTGCCGCGTTGATAATGCACTCGTCATTGAAAAGCAAGTGCAGGTGGATCATGACATTGAACTGGTACATGCGAGCTTTCCTTCCAATATACAATAAAGGAAACATTTTGAGTTTCACATCTTGAGCTGCCTTGAGCTGGAGTGCATAAAATTCCTATTTTTACCCCCACAACTTACGATGAATTATGGGACTGATTGCACTTGGCAATTTGGAAGATTTATGACTAAGCAGAAATTCCATTTTGCCCCAGTGCCATTTTTCATTTTCCACCCTTCACATCCTCTCTCTCATACACCAACAGAACCGCCCTCCGCCGCCACCACTGCCTCCTCCTCCACCATCACCACCACCTTCTCCGCTTCCCCCTCTCGCACCCCCTTACCATCCTCCAACGTTTCCATTGTATAGCACCCTACAAAATCGATACGGCTGCAGCTTGCTTTGGTTTAAAAAATTTCCCCGACTCATCCATTTCGTTTGTATTTAGACAATGCAAACGTCCATCAGGTTTGCATTATACAAAATAATTGTATTATTATGGGACTATAGTTAACAAAAATAGGTACCATGTGACCCATTCAAACTATCAAGCAACCTGAAGGGGGGGGGGGGGTCATATATTTATTAAATATGCAAAAATGGTGGACTTTTGACCTCCCTCCACCTCTGCTGTCGACCTTACACATGTCCCTTCCTCTTCCTTCTGTGTAATCTCATCCCAAGCATTTTTTCTTTCTCTCCCTATTCCTCCACTCATTTATGTTTCCAGTATTTTCCCCTTCCCTTGCTTTTTTCAATTTAAAATATTCTCAATGTATAACCCTCCATACCCTCTCCCAACACATTCCCATTCATAGTAATGGAATAGATGATGCTGGAGAGGAAAATTTCGTTATTAGACATAATGCAAATTAAGTTTAAATGTTTACCTTTCCTCTCCACCCTTTCGTTTAGGCAATGTAAATTTACTGACCAACCCTTTACCTTTTCCTTTCAGTGTTGGGCATTTGGGTCAGGAAGGCAATGAAGGGTTAAGAATTGCTTTAGGTGTGCGGCAGACTACAAATGGCAGACACTTTAATAAAATCGGACATTTCAAAATGTTTAGTCAGAATACTATCGTTAGACGTGTTGTGAACAAAAAACAAGAGAGACATTTCAGAACTTTTGAATGCAGAATATATTATTTTACTGCAGTGATAGATTAGGACATTTTCAGTAAACAGCAGGTATTGGATGTTAAGGTAACAATGGGAAAAAGTGACTAATTTTTTTTTAAGCACCATTTGTAAAAGTAAACATTTCAGTTAAATCAGTGGTAAAAAAGATTTTACATATTCTACATTGAACATAATTACAGCTAAAGAATACAGAATGGTGATCTCCGTGACATCTCCTTTGCAATGAAATGGCACAAATATAATTTAAGAAAAGAAACAGACAAAACCTCCTTTCTCATAAAACTGTTCTGGTGTCTTTGGTACTTGCTCTCGGTGCATGGCGAGAGCTGTGGCCGCATAACGCTGAACTCAATAAGGGGTGGCGTGGGGGACTGGGGGCACTCCATCGATTTCCACTTGCAGCCGAGCGCGACCACTCGAGAGCGAAAGCCAGCGCTGAATCCGAACCGTGGATAATGACCTCAGAAACTGCCGCCTCCCTTTCCCGGCCCGTTTAACCCCTTCGGCATCACCCCCCCCCCTCCTCACCCCCTTCCCCACCTATTTTTCCCTCAAACCATCCTCGTTTTCCTGAGTGACGAATCCAGAGACAAAATGAGGCTGCAGGTCCAGGCAGTCAAGCTTTGATGCTTGGTCGACAGCATCAAAGCATCTTTGGCGGCAATGCTCACTCAGGGGTGCGTTTTGCAAATGGGCACACCATGTTTGGTGGGTGTGATCAGCCGAGCGGTGCCGTTCACACACTGCGAACGCACGACTCAGACCCAGCAATGAATTCCGTTGTCTTAAGTGGTTGTCTCACCTCCAGTAAGGTGTGCTTGGTTGGCTGTCAGTAGCCGTGAAAAAAAATGGCCCGGCCAGGGTGAAAAAGGGCAAGCAAGGCGCTTTCGAGCTGGTGTGGCTGGGTTTTGTTTTTTGTGCAAATATTTTCTGCAATAGTACCAACTCTTTTGCACGAAAACTTTTCAATTTCCCAGAGCATGCCTTTTAAATGCTTCATATGAACGTTGAACTTTTTTTTAGGGATTATCACAGGCTCCAGATTTTGCAGGGAAATCAAAAGGTCAGAGTGAGATACAATGCCTTCAGAAAGTGTTCACACCGCTTTACTTTTTCACATTTTGTTGTTAGTTGATATGAAACATATCTTTAAACAAATTTCATTGTATATTTGATACATTTGACAATAAACATTTTTTCGTTTGATCTCACAGCCTGAATTTAATATGGATGAAATTTCCATTTTTAGCTCGCCTGTTCGAAGAACAGAGAGCTATAGCGATACCCCTGGCGTGAGCGTGAAAATGTTAAATTTTTTGTATTACGGAAAAATTCCTCGATGGATTTCGACGAAACTTCGTGGGGGGGGGGGGTTAGGTATGGTCCAAGGATCATGCCATTAGATTTTGGACTTGGTCCCCCCCCCCCAAAAAAAATTGTTCGACAAAATTTTTTTTTTTGCATTTCTACATGTTTTAAGTGATTTCCAACCCCCACCACCCAAAAAAAATTAAGAGAAATTTTTTTTTTTGCATTTCTACATGTTTTCAGTGATTTCCAACCCCCCACGACCCCAAAAAAAAATTAGAGAAAAATTTATTTTTTTTTGCATTTCTACATGTTTTAAGTGATTTCCAACCCCCACCCCCCAAAAAAAATTGTTAGGGAGAAAAAAAATTTTTTGCAACTTCTTTTTCAACAAAATTTCGATTTCTTTTTTTTGCATTTCTGCATGTTTTAAGTGATTTCCAACCCCCCCCCCCCCTAAAAAAAAATGTTGGAGAAAAGAACTATAACTCTGTCAACACTGTTGACATCATATTTAATGAATAAGATAGAAGGTTTACTTGAGTGACCCAGCAGTATTGGCGGCGGAGGTTTTGCACTCTCTCAAGTGCTCCCCCTCGAGTTTCCTTTCTCATGTTTTTATCGACCACACTATTTTTTATACGCCATGTATATATATATATATATATATATATATATATATATATATATATATATATATATATATATATATATATATATATATATATATATATATATATATATATATATATATATATATATATCAGAGCATATTATGTGATACCGGTCGTCCGTCCGTCCGTCTGTCTGTGTCTGTCTGTCTGTGTCTATCTGTTCGTTCCTGTCCGCACTCTAACTCCCAAAGTTTTCAACTTTCACATTTCATATTTGGTACATAGGTACAGACTGTGGAGACGGTGTGTCGCAACATACGTTCGTCATATAAAGTGGTTGCCATGGCAACCAGGATGCTGTTTTCCATGTAGTAACACAATTCTGTATATACCTTCTTGTTAGGGCATATGTTGTGCTCACTTGTGCTGTTGTTGCTGATTACAATATACAAATACATATATTGCTTTATAATTATACTTCACTGCAATGCTTTATAAAAAATATTAATTATTAGACTTGTCTTTTAAAAACAATAAATGTATAAACAGGCGAGCATGGGGTGGCTTTGACACCAACTCTGGTTTTTGTCACCGATCTGCACAAAATACCACATCATGACAATGTGAAAAGATGTTTTTATAATTTGTTTTAGAAACTAACAAATACAACCTGTCGCTTTGCTAATGTGAATTTTATAAGGGGGGAGGGGGAGAAGGAGAGAGGGGAGTGAGGAAGGGGAGGGATGGGGAGAGCAACACCTCACCAAACATCGCAACACAGTCAGGCAGGGGGTGGGAGTAAGGAGGAGGGGGGAGGTGGGGAGGGTGAAAGGGAAGGGAATGCGGCATGAGGGGAAGGAAGAGAAGGGAATGCGGCCGAAAGGAAGGGAAGGGAATGTGGTGCAAAGGGAAGGACGGGTAGGGAGTGCGGCATGAAGGGAATGGAAGGGAATGCGGCATGAGGGGAAGGAAGGGAAGGAAATGTGGCATGAGGGGAAGGATGGGAAGGGAATGTGGTGTGAGGGGAAGGAAAGGAAGGGAGTGTGGCATGAGGGGAAAGAAGGGAAGGAAATGCGGCATGAGGGGAAGGAAGGGAAGGGAAAAGAATGCGGTGCGAGGGGAAGGAAAGGAAGGGAATGCAGCATGAGGGGAAGGAAGGGAAGGGAGCACGACACGAGGCGATACAAAGGGAGCGCGGAATGAAGTGACGCAAAGGGAGCACAGCATGAGGCGACGTGAGGTGATGCGAAGGGAGCACGGCGTGAAGCGACGCAAAGGGAATGCGGTGTGAGAAATGAAGAAAAGGGAGTGTGGCGCAAGGGGGAAGGGAAGGGAGCACGGCATGAGGGGGAAGTGAAGGGAGTGCAGCAGAAGGGGGAAGCGAAGGGAGCACGGCGCGAGGGGGACGGGAAGGGAGCGTGGCGCGATGGGGAAGCGAAGGGAGCGCAGCGCAAGGGGGAAGCGAAGGGAGCGCAGTGCAAGGGGGAAGCGAAGGGAGCATGGCACGAGGGGGAAGCGAAGGGAGCGCGGCGCGAGTGGGAAGCGAAGGGCGCGAGGGGGAAGCAAAGGAAGCACGGGGGAAGCGAAGGAAGCGCGGCACGAGGGGGAAGCAAAGGGAGTGCGGCATGAGGGGGAAGCGAAGAGAGGGTGGAGTGAGGGGGAAGCAAAGGGAGTGCGGTGCGAGGGAGAAGCAAAGGGAAGGCGGCATGAGGGGAAGGGAATGGTGATAAAACACGGCCAAACAGCAACATTTTCTTTTTAGCCACCGGGTTCCATATAAAACCGGGCAGGAGCATTTAAAACCCACGCTGTCTACCGAGCAAAGGCCTGCCTGCATACATGCATGCTAACACAGGCAATGACCTTTGCATCCCCTGGTCGGCTCACACCGAATCGGATTCATCCATGCTACACTCTGGGGAAGCCATTTTAAATTCAAAACAAAACTGTCAGTCCTTAGCAGAGGGGGAGTGGTGGATAATGAGAGGGAGAGAGGTGGGAGAGTGAGGAATGGGAGGATGGGAGAGCATCACCACACCACACGTCGCCATACACTCCGGGAGGGAGGGGTGCGAGGAAGTAGAAAGAGCGAGAAGAGGGGAGGGTGGAGAGAGAGCTGTACTGTATTAGGAATTAGCGGAGCAAGGATGGGACAGAGAGAGGGTGGGAGAGGGGAGTTAGCAGAGAGAATGTTATGCTTTATGAACAACACACACACAAAGACACAGACACACACAGACACACAGACACACACACACACACACACACACACACACACACACACACACACACACACACACACACACACACACACACACACACACACACACACACACACAACTGGGCATGCAATGCAAACAAGTGATAAAATCGCACCTCATGTGTGCCATGATAATTTGTATATATATATACAATTTTTTTTTTTTTTAATGTTATTGTTATTAAATTTTATTTATTATGTTATTAAAAGTTATTATGTTATTATGTTAAAGTTATTGTTATTAAAAGTATTAATAACATGTTATTATTAACTATGTTATTAAAAGTTATTAATTATGCTTAAATTATTAATAAAAATTATTAATTAAAAGTTATTAATTAAAAGTTATTAATTAAGTTATTAATTTAATTAAAATTAAAAGCCACTATGTTATTAAAAGTAACAAAAAAACGAAATGATCCCTCATACAATCACATGTTGATATTGCACAACCTGATTGGTTGTCATGCAAGGACTATAAAAGTACAAGCGTCGGTGATATAATTATATTTTTATTTCGTTATTCCATGAACCTCAACTTCTTTAGCAATGATAAAAGGAAGCAGAATACTTTTGCATCTGTACAATTACTGTAACTATTATGCATTTGAATATCCTTCCATATTCTCTTCTGGAGGCCGAATAGTCTTTTCGACTTTCCATAATATCCAAATGTTCCCCACATTCCTATATTTGTAACCATTTCATCCTCTGTTGTCTACCTCTTCCATGATCCTCGATTCTGTGTAAAATTGAAAATGTAACAACCGAGCTGATTACCCACCTCAACCATCAATGACTAAAATTCTTAATAATCCTCATCTTTGTTCAATAAAAGCATTAGCACAACCAGCATGCAACCATGATGGAGCAATGCATACCCTTTCTCTGCCTGATGTTGGCTTCATGGTTTGGGTGGTGGGCTTGGGATCCTCAGATCCTGAGTTCAAATCCCATTTGGATGTTGAATTAATACCAGGTGAGGTTGGCTCTGCCTGTCATCCTTCTGAAGTCGGCAAAAATGAGTACCAGTTTGCTGGTATCCTGTGTTGGAGTGGTGACCCGTCCAGGATTGTGCCCAATAACCAAGGAGACTGCTGAGGCAGTACCAATGCTCTGCACAGAGTATGGTGCCAAGGGATGGAGGGATACTCTTTCTGATGCTGAAAGCTTCAAATGAAGCAAAGCGAATATTTTGACATACTATAGCTTCATAAAAAGAATACAATAAGCAATTTCATGATGAAGCCAAAAGATGAACAAAAACACCTTACATAATCAACAGCAATGGTTTTAAATCCCTGCCTCCATAGTTGGCTATCATCGTTTGGGAACGCGTTGGATGCGGATTCAATAACTAATTTGACAAACTGGTTGGATCATTAGGAAGCTCCTGCTGTGCCACTGATGCAATGCCTCTGGTCGGTTAGGGCTGAATTTGAAATTTTGTGTTTTTGGTGCTGTGGATAATTGCCTACTCTTTAACAGAAGGGTCCTCAGCTTAACGTTAAAGTGAGGGATGGGACAGCAATACTGCGAAACACCACCGCAACAATATTTATTGTCAGGTCGAAAATCGACCTCAAACTGGGGATCTCAAAGGCAAGTGTGCTGCCTCTGCATCATCCTGTTGGGCAAGTTGGCAATACTGGCAAACCTGATGGAAAATGAGCACATAAAACCAAGTCTACAATTGCACAGTAAATAACATCTTGTCACTCTGGGGATATTACGCATTGCGTTTCGTTTGTACCCTTTAGCTTTTATTGGTGTTCATTGCTTTGAAGAATCACAGATTATTCCAACCTGAAACCAGCACACTTCCTTGCCTATGGCCGCATCGTCCATCCATCCATTGGCACCGTACTCTGTGCAGAGTTGGTGCTGCCAAAGCAGTCCCCTTGGCTATTGAGTACAATCCTGGATGGGTTGCCACTCCGACACAGGATAGCAGCAAGCTGGCACTCATTTTGCCGACTTCGAAAGGATGACAGGCAGAGTCAACCCCACCTGGTAATAATTCAACAGCAGAGGGGGATTTGAACTCAGGATCCGAGGATCCAAAACCCACCACCCAAACCATTAAGCCAACACCAGGCATACGGCCCCATCAGACACTTATAAATCCTCCTAATTTAAGATATTCTGTTGATGAATGAATGGAATTCAAGCCGGCGATTTAAAATGAGAAAGGATCCGCTTATTAAAAGTAATTACGACCCCAACTGTTAAATCTTAACGAAGCTGATTTCCCATCATCCTGTCCCGAGCACAGTCAGCAGTGTGACCACTCCTCATTTTCATAAATGCCAAGGTGAGCCAATGAATAAAAGCCAAGAATTCACAAGGTTTCGGAAAAGCGATGATAATAGAAAACCTATACGCCAAGAAAACCTATAGAAAACCAAGACGCCAAGGTGAACAACGAATAGCCAAGATCTTGTGAAAAAAGCCAAGGAGTGGTCACACTGACAGTCAGTCCTCTTCCAGATGCTCCCACCTCCAACCCCCCACAAATACACAACTATGCTTTTTCTTCCATACACAGTGCAATAAAACCATCAGTTTCTTTCATAGAGTCCCAGGTGTTTGTAACTTTGGCTCAAATCAAGTGAAATATTTTGCTGTGCACAAATTGCAGCCATATTTCAGAGAAGAGTAATGAACGTGTAACTTTACGTTCTCGACAGTACATCCTAATATACAGAACTCGAGGAGACCTGCAGAATATTACCAATATGTAAAATTATTTGAAGTGCAGTACTGGATGTGTTACATTCTGAAAGGAGGGCCCCAAAGCCAAAGAGCTCAATAAGGATCCAATTAACAAATGCCCTTTCGACAGGTGTGGATGACTCTTTGCTGGTTATTTTTTTTTATAGCAATTTCACATTTTTATGGTCTTATTATCATAGCATTAAAATGTACCTTTTAAAGGACTTTTTCTCCAATCCAGGCTGTTGTCTGGGCTAATAAAAGCATCTTGGAGATATAACAGGTCTTTTTGTATCTGCAATGAAGGGCTTTTCTGACTCCTCCATTGTGATCTGGAAGACTAAGAAGAAGAAGGTTTTGTTCCTTGATAATCGATCATATGCTCTTTTCAGCAGATACAAATGGCTATGCTTAATATTAATGTCACGTGATGTCTGTTTTAAGGCAACGTTTGGCCAAACTTAAGCTTGTGCTGTGGACACGACATGAAGGGCATTTATTATGGTTTAGGATTTTAATCTCTGCATTCCTACAGCAGTCAGCCAGTCTTTAAGCTGAAAATACTGACCAAGGAGACTTATCTTTATCTTCCAGGTGCAGCAGCAAACTGTCCGCCCGGAAACCCAGGAGGTCAGGGTTTGCCTTTTTTGCCTGCCATTCAGTGGGATAGGTCGTCCAAATGTACGCTCACGTGACTGGCTCAGGATTGTCAGTCTAGCTCAGGAATACCAATCTCGCTTAGCCATCATTGATGCCTTTTTGTTGATGCTCATGGAAGTGCTAAACATCAAATGGCAGGAAGGTTACAAAGTGACATGAAGGAGAGGGCAGTGAATGTATTTGAACCAATGAACATTGGAATGATATAAACAGGCAGACTGGCCAATCAGAGAGAATAGAAAATATATGTCAATGCACTTGAAGGGAAGGTGTTTGCCTGAGTGAGAGTGCATTCGTTTTAATATCAGGCATTTTTACACATTCCCTTTTCTCAGATGTTTATGTGAATATTATACCATGTGAAGAGTAAGGAAGTGTCCAGCGTTAAAGTCAGTAGGTAAAGCAGATCTTTTGCACAATGCTGATGCTGTCGATTCTTCTACAATCAGGTTTTCAGGCTTTTATGGATAAATCCTTGCAATGACCTTCAAACCCAGAACCTCTCTGAACAGTCAGTCCACAACCTCCATTGTGCCCAATGGTCAACCAATCAGGCAGAGAGTTTTTTTTTTTCAAGAGGTGACCAATTAGAAAGGTAAGCAATACTTATGAATGATTTAATGAGATAAAAATGAAAAGTATTGTTACGGCTGTGGAAATTCGCATTACACCATAAAGGACCCTCAGGTGAGATATCTTCATAGGTACATGTGTAGTTAGCCCAAACCCGTTGTATAGAGGGAATTTATGTGATTCATCTGGGCTGCGACGCTTCGAGTTAGCCATTTTTTCTTTTCTGTCGTTATTTTGAACCAACCACGTCTCAACCGCCATCACACAACAATCACCTTAACCACCACGCCAGCCATCGTCATCAACTACAACCATGCTCCAACCCGCAGACAACAACCACAACGCCAACCCTCACCACAGAAGACCCTCCACCACCTTCGCCTTTACCTTCATGAATTCATCCCACATCATCGCTTCTACGGCCATTCCCGCACCACCTGTGAACACTGAACGTTGGGCTGTCTCGGGTTCGTTTGGCGATTGGTGCCGAACGCACCAAGCCGCGATTGCGAATGGCGGCCTTTCCGAGGGGAAAACTCGGATCAGAAATGCTTCATGCCCACTTCTCCTCCGTCCAATTGGCGAGCGCGGGGTGGTTTGGCCCCGCCTCCAAGCGTGTGAATGTGAAGTCCGTATATGCAAATTTTAGGATCAGGAGAGGTTCACGCTCATTTTTGCCCGACCAATGGCTGAGCGGGGGGGCGGCGTGGCCCCGCCTCCAATCGCGTTCTGATCCTAAAATTTGCATATTGGCTGCTCCTGCCGCCTATAAAAAGGCGAGCACAAGGCCAATGAAAAAGCGAGTTGGGTTTTGGAGTTGCTTGAAGAGTGTCGTCGAGGAAAGAGTTGGGTTTTGGAGTTGCTTGGAGAGTGTCGTCGAGAGGTTGCTCTTGGGGGACAAGGAGCGTTGCGTTGGCGGAGTTGAGTGCGCGCGGCGGAACTGCAAGCATGGGAGCTCAGGTCCGAGGCAGGAAGGACGGTGGTCGGCGACGAGGTTGCGGTGTGGGGGATCGCTCATCTCGTCACGGGACCCAAGCCAGCCAGCCACTCCCCTCCCCCAGAGCATCAACAATTCCCCCTTTCCCCCGCGCTGAGATAGTGCAAAAGGGGGCCCCGTTCCCACCCCACCCCAAACGTGGTGCCAACGAAACCCGCCAAGGGGCACGGAGTCGGGGCACACCGGCGCGGCCACATTTGCGGCTTGCCCGCCAACGCATCACAAGGACGCGGGTAAGACCTCCCCGGTCTCGCGGACCTGGCCACTCCTCCAGGTCACGCGCACATTTGGCCTACGGGCCCGTCTGCCTCCTTGTCTGTGAGGGTGGCTTCTTTCCTTTGCTTTTGTGTAAATGTGTGTTGGCGCCGTCTGTGAAGTAAAACTGTATAAGTGTTGCCGTGTGTGCGCATAGTCGGTTTTAACTCTTACATTTGCTTTATGTGCATTTTGATTCTGTATGGCTGTATATACGTGCTTTCCGTGTGCCGGGAAATAAAATGCTTGCTTGTCTTTTCTTTATTGACCCTCCATCTTGCATCACGTAAGGGGTTCGTAGTGGGTGCAACATCCCGGTAATTAATCTGAACCGTCCAGGTCGACGATAACACCGCTCGGTTATCCCGATAGTACGGAACGGGCCACCCAAGCGGCTCGTGTCCGGAGTTGACCTGCGGCGAGGTACGATCGCCCGGTTTACCATCCGCGTGGGTACTTCGGAAGGTCGAGTTTGGCGAACAACCCTATCCTATGCGGGTGGCCGATTGGCACGATTGTGGTGAGGTCGAAAGGCCCACCCGTGACTAGCTCCCGGCGTTGGTCCGAGAGGGTCACGACAGAATTGTCCGTCCGGTGGGCGACGTGCTGCGATTCGAGTTGCGCGGCCGTTCGCATGCCGGCGGGCGCGAATTGGCAACAGTATATTCGACATTACTTTTTTTTTTAGCTTTTAATAAAAGTACATTGTCCGAACAAAAATATCGGTTGCACCTGTTTTTGTTAGTGTCACATACAGTGGCCTGCTAAAGTATTCACCCCCATCCAATAATGCCACATTTATCATCATCATGATTTTTTTTCACATTTCAACCAATTTGAGTCAAATAACAGAGAAAATAAAGTGCAGTGTAAAAAAAAAGTTGGATGGAAACAGATACATAGGTCCAGGTAGTTAGAAGGAATATTTTGTATATTATTATCAAATCAAGTTGAAATATAATGCATGGGTGACATAAATTGCAAAAACATTGATATGGAGTAAACAAATAGATCTTCATTATATTCAACGTCTGAATCTGCGTTTCCTATATATCCATGCAAATATGGTTGTGGAGGAGTTTATGAATAAGCTTAGCTTGCTTAGTATGGACCCTCATATATTGTTGTGGGGCCGGGTCCCGGTGGCGAGCATGACCGCTAGATGGAGCAGTAGAGTTGGCTCCACCAAATGCTCAGAATTTAGGTCGTACCTCTCGGACAACTCCGAAAGGTCACGGGTCACTGAGAGGACCGTGGTCGCCAATATTTCGACAGCGTGAGGTAGGGTCCACTTCTCGAACTCCAATTTACCTAAGTACTCACGCTGTCTAACTACCGGAGAACCACACCCTCGGCCGACTCTGTCCGATCCGAGTCGCAGGTAACGGCTCGGATCCGGCGTAACCGAGCGGAGTTACCAGAGCCGCGCCGAACCAAATGAACAATTTGCCACTTCGCTATTTTCCAACACGCACCATGCTAAGCCAATGAAAGAAGCACAGAAACGAGCTGGTACATTCAATAATAGGGGTATTTATTTTACAATAATCGGGGAGGGGAAGCACACAAGAGCAGAGTTATCACAACTATAAGAAATGCAATGTAAAATGAGCAAAGAAAGCACTTACACAGTTGTTACTTAAAGACGGGGCCCAAGGACACACACACGCACACACAAATGCCCAGAAAGACATGGACCTGTCCACCTCATGTGGTTCTCGACGATCTTGGGGTAACGGGACTTGAACCCGCAACAGAGGCCGCTCCAAGCTCCAGGTACGGAGAGTAGCGTCGGGCGTTGGCACGCTCCTCCGGCTCACAGGCAGGCGACACGAGATGATCTCCCGAGTTGAGATGGTCGACCGCCCGCAGCAATGCGCCAGACGAGACGCTTCGGATACGCGCGATGCAGTCGGCCGCAGACCCGGACAGAGACGCGCACTCGAGCAGACTGCACGCGCACTCGAGCAGACTCGACGCAAATCCTTCCTTCCTTCTTCTTTGTCACTTTTTTTTTGGAGCCCGTCCACTCCCGTGACCTGCTCCCATTGGCTGGACGGCGTGTCGCGGCTCCGCCTTCTTGCCAAGGACTGCCCCGACTCTGGTCTACTCGACACCCATTGGGCAGAAAACGACGCATACCCTTATTTGGCGCGCAGTTGAAGCGAAACGCTTTGTGACCATATACGGTGCGAAATCCACACCAAAACACATACCGCCTGAGGCATGGAATTCCAGACACCCTGCATGCCAACGAGCACCCAAAAAATGCCAAGAGCAGAGTGTTGTTGTTGTTGTAGGTGATGTAAAAATCCCATCTCTAAAATATTCCGCAGCACACGTACAATTAATTCCTATTAGACTAGGGACGGGACCCTAACGAGAAACATGTACTTACCGATATAACTGATCGAGAGGACCTGGCTGTTGTGTGCAGTAAGCTTTCAAATTCGTAACAATATTACATGTGAAATGGGAGCCTGGTGTTGGCACAGTGGTTAGGGCAGCAGCTTGGGATCCAAAAGGTCCTGAGTTCAAGCCCCGTTGAGCCACTGAATTAATACACCAGGGGGTTGACTCAGCCTGTCATCCTTCCGAGGTCGGCGAAATGAGTACCAGTATACTGGGCCAGTGTATACCCCGGTTAAAATAGGTGTACCATATCCGTGTCGTAAGAGGCGACCAGGGTTGCGTCAGGAAGGGCATCCGGCGTAAAACTTGTGCCAAATCACTATGCGGATCATACGGATGATCCGCTGTGGCGACCCCGAACGGGAGCAGCCGAAAGAAGAAGAAGAAGATTACATGTGAAATGAAAATAATATTTTTTTAAAGGCAAAAATTACGAAAATTGATACAATGAAAAGAAAGATGTAGAGGAATAAAGAGAAGGTGAGAAAGACAAGGAGCGAGGGAAGGAAGGATGTAACAAAAATAACAAGAAGCGAATAATTCGATATCGCGAGGCTGGGGGCAGTAAAAGTCGAGGTTAAGAATTGATGAAACAATTTTGCAGTTATAAAATTTAAATGTAGACACGGTGAATTAGCATGCATGATGGGAAGAGTTGTGACGTTGGACAAATTTCTATTTATAGCCCTCAGATCAAAGGGACGTACACGGCCATAAGTGTGACAAGACACAGGACAGAATAGCCAATTATATAACAGCGCGATGTCGCCGCGCTGTAATTAGGGATGGGAGGGGGGCTGGGTTCTTCTTGGTCCTTTGAGAAGGGGTATAAGCGAATTGGAAAATACACAGTCCAAGTAATCCTGGGAGAAATAATTTTCATTTTAATTTCGGAGATCCATGTTGAGATCACTGATTAAAAATCAAAATTTGCTGGAAAAAATTGGATTTGATAAGAGTGTTTGAAATTCCTACAATAAATCATTGCTGTTAGAGCTTGGTGGTCTGTTGATAACACCAATTATAATTCTCTTTTCACCTGGATGAATAACTTGAATAAAATTGATTCAAGAACTGAAGTCATTGTATCGAGTTCAGCAAGTATATGAAAGTTGTCTTGAGG
>NC_140964.1:27377442-27449942 GCF_056783735.1 Eptatretus burgeri
TATGGCAGCCATGTTGGAAAAAACGAAAAACTTTGGACCTCTGTATCTCCGAAACTGCTCCATGGAAAAAATTGAAACTTGGCACATATGAAGTACTCCCCATGGGAAACAAGGGTGATTTTTTTTAATGGTGACATCTGTGGCTTCCTTATGACGTCATAATTTCATATGTCAAATGTTTTATCCGATCAGTATGAATAATTTTGAGGGTCATCAAAGGCTAAATTGTAATTGGCAAAAAAATTGATGATGTCGTTGGTCACGTGGTTTGGCAACCATGTTGTTTTTAGCATAAAACCTTCAAAAATCTTCTCCATTACGGCTGAACAGATTGAGGCAAAGCTTTAGAGGTATGATCGCCTATCCATGAGGAACCAAAAATTCTCCACCTATGACTTCACAGGTCACATAGTTTGGCAGCTATTATTTTTTGAAGAATAAACATTTGAAAATATTATTCTGGAGAATGGCTCGACAGATCAATGGGAAACTTCACTTATACGTTCCCCAAGCCTCGAGGATACCAGGGTGTTCACGAATAATTAATAGGTCACATAGTCTGGAAGCCATATTGGTTTGAACACAATTCTTTTTGAAAAAAATTATCTTGAATCTAATCACTTAATAAATCGATGTGAAACGTAACAGTTATGATTGAGTACACATGTGGAATATATGTTTTAAATTTCAACCTGATCGGATGCATGGTCTGGCAGCCAGATATATTTAATATTTTAAATCTGGGTTCAGAGATTTAAATTAAACATGGCACAAGTATGTATAATGATGCAATAATATGGGCGGAGGCATATCTGGTGAGGTCGTGATGTTGAAAGTTGTCGTTTAGTTTATTTATGCTTCATATGTTGAAGTATATCATGGAAAACACATTTTTATCATGAGTTTTATACTTGTCACCAAATTGATCGTCAGTATAATATTGAATTGCTGTATCAGGAGCTTTGTCATTCAGATCAAAATTGCACACTAATTCAGCTTGATTTGGTTATCAAGATTATAATTTTCTGTGTGTGGCTCAGTGGTCATACATGTGCCTTGCATCAAAATTTGAAACTCATCAACTGCCAAGGGATCAAAAGGAAAATTGTCTGATATTGACCTATTCATCAAAGGGCAGCAATTGTAAAAGATAGGTAGTGTAAACAAGAAGAATTTGAGTATAGTTTTTAAGAGCCAACAGGTTACATTCTTTCAGTAGCTGGAGCCCCTAGGGATGAGAATAGAGAAAGAAAAGAGGAAGAATAGGTGAAAAACATGGGAAAAACAACAATTAACAATTATATAAATGGAAAAACACAGCATAATACAAAATACGAGATGACATTATGGCATGGAAATTTCTGGATTATTGGCAAAATCAGCAAAATCAGAGGGTGGGGTTACTATTTATAACAATAAAAAAGGACACACCAAGCCAATTAAATCAAATAAGGCCAGAAAAAGTAAATATTTCCAGTTAAATATAATAGTATGAAAGAGAAAAAAACAAACACGAAAACATTATGACATACTGAATCATAATTAAATAATTGCTTCGGTGCATTTACTAAAGATACGAGTTTCAATCAAGATCATGTTTATTATGAGGATGTATTTGGATTGTTCAAAAGAAGGAAAGAAAAACTTTACATCATAGTATTTGATTACTTTCACCATTGATCATAATCTAAGCAGACCAAACTTACCAGTTCACGAGAGGATCACCATACTTTTTGGTTTGGAGAAAGACCTTGGCGCGTTCAACCTTAATCTGGTTGCCAGCTGCTGTTCTTAGTGAAGATCAGAGGCTATAGATGCGAGACGACCCCTTTCCCTCATCATCTTCGCCAGAAGATCCTTTTACACTGTTTGCAGCTCAGCTAGCGGTGGGTTGATCACAGTGTTCCATGTCCGATTGGGATGCTTGAAGGCATGAGCTATACGATCGCGGTCGGCCATCCTGGCAAAATAGACTAATATTGGGTCAGGGCTGCTCCTCTCCTCACTGAGCTGCTTCAGTGGTAACCGATGAGTGCTCACCACCATGATTTTTTGTGGCTTCCTTCAAGGGGATCTCCAATAATTTTGTGATGATGTTCAATGCAGTGTTGAAACTATTCACATCGGGATGGGAAGGAACACCGTAAAAGAGCAGATTTTGCTTCCTCATGTGGAGCTCCTGTTGAGTTAGCATCTTTTCAAACTCTGATCTCAGACTGAGAAAATCTCCTTCAACATGAGGGATTTTCTCCCTTTAACATGGCAGTAATTCTCACAGAGGTATCTTTTTTTAGAGTGCAAGAACTCCCATACAGTGCCTTTCATAGTAGCAAGGTCTTTTTTTAAACCTGAGCTAGCTCGGTAATGACATGATCAAGTTTCCCATTAAATTTATGGGACTACTCTAAAAATATTCTTTGCATTTCGCTCACAAAGGGCATGAAAATCTTATGGGCTGCAAGTTGCTCAATGCCTCTAGCTGCGGGCCGCTCAACAGCATTTCCTATGGGCTGCTTAATAGTTCCAGCCTTGAGTTGCATGATGCTATGAGCTGTTGGTTGTTCAGCACCTCCAGCAGCAGGTTGCTCAATATCTCAAGTTGCGGGTTGTTCGACATCTCCACCTGTGGGTCGCTCGATGCCATGTTTCACGGGCCGTCCAGCACCACCAGCAGCAGGCCGCTCGTTGTCTCCAGCCACAGGTCGCTCAACGCCTCCAGCCACAGTCTTTTCGATGCCTTGTTCCGTGGGTCACTCAACGCCATGAGCCATGGACCATTCAGCACCTCCATCAGCAGGCCAGTCATCATGAGCTGGGAGCAGATGTGTGCCTTCAGCCACCAGTGAAAGGCCCGTCCTGTTTATTGCATGAGCACTTGCCACGCCCAGCTTAAGCACCACCATATTGGGCGGTAATACACCATGAGGATCAGAGTACTGAGAGGAAATTTGCCTCTTCAAATTGTATTCCTTCAGTACCTTGCCCCTATTTTAAGTCATGATACAGGTTATAAAGGCTGAAAATGCACCAATATACGTTGGTCAAAAAAACTTAATAATTCAGCAGCAACCCATGCAGTAGTGTGAATGTAAATCCACCTTTTTTGTTCACCATCACTTTTACATTCACACATTACTTCATCAAGTTCACACATCGTTTAGATTAATTACGAATAATGTCGAAAAAACTTCTCCAAATTAACTTTTTTATTCATAACTGAAAAGATCAAAATATACACTATTATAGTTGAAGGAGGTTACATGTCAGGAATGCCTGCAAAAAACATGAACAAATCAAAATTCACTGGCTGTGAAAGTATTCAGCCCCTTAACCTCAGGTGCAGTACTTGGTGGAAACACCTTTTGCAGCAATGACTGCAACGAGTCATTTTGGGTAGATCTACCAGCTTTGCGCAGTAAAATGGTGAAATCTTTGCCATTCTTAAGGTTGAAAATTGCTCTAGTTCTGCCAAGTATAATGGGGATCGTTGATGGACTGCAATCTTCAAGTCTCACCAAAAATATGTTGTTGCGGTCCTGCGAAGCTGGCACTCCCCGGAGCCTCGGCTATGACATACAATATATAGTGGTCTGGAGGTAGTTATTTCATTTGTATTCATTTTAAATAGCCCTTCCCTTATGTCGAGTAGGATTGTGGGACAAAATGCATTGTGAGGGCTTTTAGGCAGGTCCTTATTTCTATCCTTTACATATTTTATTTACTTTGCTGCACACACAATCTTCTCTTAATGCAAGCATGCACACCACAGCCAACAGCCACACACTGACACCACCTCACTATAGCTACTACAATGCTTCAACTACCTCACCACAACCACTATGAACACCGCAACCACAGTCACCATCACGCACTTTAGACACCCACAGTTTTCTTAACTCCTACCCCTCCTAAGTGACTGGGAAGCACAGGCCCATCCGTCACGCCAAGTACATTAGAGGCGGCCAACACCTCATTCTGTCTCTGTCTCTGTCTCTGTCTCTGTCTCTGTCTCTGTCTCCTCGGGATATGTTTCTGATGGTGCTTGTCTTGTATAGTGTAAAGTTAATATTGTAGAAGTTCTTTATATCGGTATAAGTCTGCACTGTGTCCTTTATTGTGTCTTTGTAAAGATTTGCTTGCTCTTTACTTCATTTGTCAAAATTAATTGGTTGTTGTAAATGTACCCAGCCCATCTTGTCTTTTCCTCCATTGGTCGAGCAAAGTCTGCACATTAGTGTCAGCCAGGAAGTTGTACCCCACGTGATTTGCTCCTTTTAGTGAGGGCACATCACTGTATCGCTCGGCAGTAATCCGGGTGTATGCTGAGGGCACGACCTTGATGCAGCCCGCCCCCCTACCCCTTTGGTGCAGCCGTCCACAGGTAAGGTATCACACGAAGTAGTGTAACCCTGCCAGGATTGGCAGTACCGATCGGCATTCATGGTTGCTTAGCAACCTGCCGGCGTGCGGAGTTATCTCTGCCCGGTGGCCTCAGGACTGGGCGTTCGGGAGAGACCCGAGTGCTTCCCCTCGTGGCGAGTCTCAAACTTCAAATCCGCAACAATATGTTCAATTGTGTTCAAGTCAGGACTTTGATTGGACCACCCAAGAACATGTATTTTCTTCTTATTCAGCCATTCCAGTGTGGCTTTACCTTTGTGCTTCAGATCATTGTCCTGCTGAAATGTGAATCTCCGACCCGGTTTCAGATTCATGGCTGACTCAAGCAGATTTTCATCAAGGATTCTCTTGTACTTTGCACCGTCCATTGTCCCTTCTATCATGACAAGCATGCTGGTCCCTGCTGATGAAAATCAGCCCCATTATAACATTATGCTGCCACCACCATGCTTGACAGTAGAGATGGCGTTGACTGGGTGATGTGCAGTGTTTGCTTGTGCCAGACGTAACACTTTTAATTTAGACCAAAATTTAAATTTTTGTCTCGTCTTCCCATGAAATCTTGCACCACATTCCTGCAGTATCATGAAAATGCTTTTTTGCAAACTCCACATGAGCTTTTGGATGCGTCTTTTTCAGTTATGGCTTCCTTCTTGCTACCTGTTCATGGATGCCAGCTTTGAGAATGGAACGGGATATTGGTGATTGATGAGCACTGACCCCCATCGAATATAAAGGGCAGAGGAGCTCCTTGTGAGCCATCGGCCATCCAAAAATAATGACCAACTGTGTCTGCGGATGTTCTCCTGCAGTTGGGTTACCTTTTTAGGATGTTTGTGGCAGGATTTGCACTCCGGCTACCGTAAAACCATTCACTCCGCAAAACACAAAAAAAAAAACGTAAAGAAAATTGAAAGCCCACTCCGTGGGAATACCTCATGTGCAGCTGCCCTCCGCAGGGCAGCAGACCGGATGACGGGATTGGAGCAAAGCCTTTGGGACCCCCACTCTTTGATGATAGGAGGAAAACCATGGAGGAACCTTCCCGGGTCAGATTGTGGTAATGTGTGTTGGGGTGGTGCTGAAGTGTCGTCCATCAGACGGCAGTCTCCTTGGGTTAACCTGAGGCGGTCCCTTCGGGTGGGTGCCTGGAATGTCCTATCCCGAAGAAAGGATGATCACCTGTCGCTGTTATCATCTGAGCTCAAGCTTTTGGACATCGGAATTGCAGCACTCTCTGACGTCTGGTGACTGGATAGTGGCGACATCATGGCGGGTGGTTACACCTACTATTGGTCTGGTCGCTCTGATGGCTACCATGCCCAAGGAGTTGCTGTAGCTGTGTCCAATAAGCTGACCCCAATGATAATTGAGGTAACACTAGTCAATGAGCATATTATGAGACTAAGGATTCGTCACTCCTTTGGTGTCATTTCCCTGATCTCTGTATATGCTCCGACCGAGGTGAGTGATCCAACTCTAAAGGATGCATTCTATGCCACACTCTAGTCTGTGCCCCAGGCGAGATACTCTTCCAGTCTTGGGGGATTTCATTGCATCGATTGGAACTGATAGGGATGTGTATGAGACATGTGTTGGTCCACATCGGACTGGAACTGTGAACCTGAATAGCACAGACTTCCTTGACTTTGCAAAAAGTCATGGACTTAAGGTGGCCGGTTCATGGTTTCAGTGCCCACAGGCTCATAGCTGGACTTGATATTCCAACGCTGGTGGTGTGGCAAAGGAGATTGACCATGTGCTCATTGATTGTCACTGCAGGATGATCCAGAACTTCAGGCTCCACCAGAGTGCCTAGTTCCTCAAGACTGACCACAGGATTGTGGTAGCCACTCTGAAGTCACAGCTTAAATCTGGGAGAATGTTACCATCCCAGACTAGGCTGGATGTTGGCAAGCTCAAGGATGAGAGGGTAGCTGAGGAGTTTGTGAACAGGCTGAGTGGAGATTTGGGGGGTCTGGGTGGTTTGGGGAATCCTGAAGAGTTGTGGAATGCCTCCAAGACCACCGTCCTTGATGTTTCCGATGGATGTCTTAGAACTCACCATTGGGAGAAGTAGAATTTTGTCTCTCAAGGGACACTGGGTAGAATTGACCAGAGTCGCAAGGCCAGGTTTAATCGCAGAGCTGAGCTGTTCAGGGAGTTGAGGCGAAAAACTGTACGTGCGCTGAGGGTGGACAAGGAGGCGTATGGGCGAGGAATCTGTGAGGGGGTGGAGCATCAACTGTGGTCAAATGATTCTCGTCCTGCTTACCAGGGAATTTTTGCATTGCATTCCTCGAAGCCCATCACTCAGTGTACTGCAGTTAGAGCAGAGAGTGGTAGGCTCTTGACAGAGGAGTCCAAAGTGAAGTCCCGCTGGACCGGTTACTTTGAGCGGCTGTACCAGGCTGATTCACCAGCTGTTGAGTTGGATGTCAGGGGTGTAACTATCCCTATTGCTGACCCTTCATTCAACTGTGATCCACCTTCATTTGTGACAACATAGGTTGCGTTGAAACGATTGAAATGGGGTAAAGCTCCTGGAATCTGCGGCGTCCAAACTGAACTTCTCAAGGCTGGTGGAAATGATGTACTCGTGTCATTGCATGCAGTTCTGTGCGCTGCCTGAAACACAGGCATCATCGCAACTGACTGGAAGAGGGGCCTTGTTGTCCCTCTCTGGAAAGGGATTGGTGATCACCAGGATTGCAACAACTACACAGGGGTGACGCTGCTCGAGGTCTTTGCTCGGATAATTCTTGATCGGGTTCGCCACCATCTGCTTGAGCACCAGCGCCCAAAGCAGTCAGGTTTTACACCAAAGATGTCAACGATTGACCGTATCCTTACCCTTTGGGTCCTCACTAAATGCAGACGAGAGTTTCGGCAGGGGCTGCTTGCAGCCGATGTTGATCTCTGCAAAGTGAATCGGGTGAATCTCGATTCAGTGAGTCGGGATGCTCTCTGGAGGATTTTTTTTCTTTGTGGGGTGCCACCAAAACTGGCCAATCTGATGCCTGACCTATACTCTGGTACTGAGAGTGCTGTGAAATGTGGTGGTACCACCCCTGACTTATTTCCAGTTGTTACTGGAGTTCATCAGGTGTGTGTACTGGCCCCTAAACTTTACATCGCTTCTCTGGACTGGATTCTGAGGAGGATATCGGAGAGATCAAGCTGCAGTGCATCGTTTGGGAATGTCAAGATCTCTGACCATGATTTTGCAGATGATGCAGTCATCTTTGCTGAGACTCTCTATATCCTTTTGGGGGCCCTCGTGGTGCTGAATGAGGAGTCGGAGCCACTGGGTTTACGGGTTTCCTTGGTCAAAATAAGATCCAGGCTTTCAGTGACATCTTAGATGCTGCTATCCTGTCTGTAGCTGTTTGCGGCGAGGATGTTGAGGTCACGGAGAGATTCACTTACCTTGGCAGTGATATTCATGTCTCAGCTGGCTGTGAGCCAGAGGTCAACAGACGTCTGGGTCGGGCCTGGGGAGTCATGGATTCACTGGATCGTGGGGTGTTGCGCTGCCGGTACCTGTGTGGGAGGATGAAAGTCCGAGTCTTCAGGTCCTTGGTGCTCCCAGTCTTGCTCTATGGATGCGAGTCTTGGACTCTCACCAGGAATCTGAGACAGAGACTTAATTCCTTTGGTGCCATGTCTCTTTGGAGAATCCTTGGCGATCGTTTGTCATACTTTGTGTCCAACGAGCAGTTGTTGGGAGAGACTCAAATGAGATTTGCTACCTGCATAGTTCGTGAGCGTCAGCTGCGGCTGTATGGATACGTGGCTCATTTTCCTGATGCTGATCCCGCTCACCAGATTCTCTCAGCGAGGGAGCCTCGTGAGTGGAGGAGGTCAATGGGCTGACCACATGCCTCATGGTTTCAGCATGTTGTTCAGCATCTAACGGAGATGGGGATGGGCCAGTCATCTGCCTGGGGGATGGCCAGACGAAGGCCCCTGGAGCGGAAAGTGGATGCAGCGACGTGCTGCTCCGGCGCTGGCTCTCAGACCTGACCTGACCTGACCCCCATTTTTGACTTGCATTTCGCCTTGCAGATCCTTCGTCGTCATTGTTGGATTTACAGTGACATCCTGAACCTGTTCCCTGTCCGCCCAGCTGCTGAGTTTGGATGGCCAACCTAATCTGTGTAGAGTCTGGGTGATATGATACATCTTCCACTTCTTAATGATGGATTTCACTGTACTCAAAGGGATAATGAATGACCCTGAAATTGTCATATAACCCCCCCCCCCCGAATGGTGCTTCTCCACCACTTTATATCTGACATCTTTGGAAAGCAACTTCGTCCTCATGTTTCCTTGTTAGTTGTTCAAGTGTTTTTGCATGAGCACTTGCCACACCACGCTTGGACCTCACCATGAAACTCCTGAGATAAGTGAGGGAGCTCATGTTTTTTTATATTTTTTCGTTAAGCCACTGATAATTACATGCAGGTGAAACGTATTACACTTATCGTGTAACCTTTCAAACAAATAAGTTGCTCCTGAAGTGATTTCGGGTTAATTTGGCAAAGGGTTTGAATACTTATACAACCAAGAATCATCTCGATTTTTCTCTGTTGATCTGACATATTCTCATTTTATCTGCATTTTTTAACTTTATCGCTTTGGTGCAGTTTATGAGGACTAATATATCAAGTTTGATTTGAAAGCAAAATGAAAGGCGACATCAAAATGTGAAAACTTTGGAGGGGTTGAATACTTTTGCAGGCCACTGTACATCTTGTATCCCTTCCTCTATCAGGCTATTTATCGTGATGGCTTTGCAGCGTATGATGCATCCATCATCGTGCGTCTGATGCGGAAATGGGAAAAGAGTAATAATAATAATAATAATAATAATAATAATAATAATAATAATAATAATAATAATGGAAAACATGTGCTGAGATAAGGATTGAAGATCTTGAAGTTGGGTTGTGATGAAGATAGGTTGTATCATATAGTTGTCGGAGATTTGTATATTCTTATCCTGTTTGCAAAGTTAAAATAAATCCAATATTTGTATTCTTGATCAATTTGCCACATCTTCACCATCAGTTTGACAATGCTTTTAGTGTATTTGGTAGATTAGTTTTGGTGTTGCAATTTCTCGACTTACCATCAACTTCCTCTCCTTGGTGATTTGGGGCCAGAATGCAATGCCAGTCAGGTGCTTTGAAGGCAGCACACGTTGCATGCGAGAGAGAAGGTCTCTGGCCTTCATAATATCCAGTCGATCGACAGCTTCCTCCCTGAATACCAGGCACAGGCAGTGGCAGATGAAATCCATTCGTCATGCTGTGCTATCAGATGATCCGGACACGCCTGCAGACAGCCAGCGGAAGGACAAATGGTTTTGCAAAGGGTGAAACCTCGCCCTTTACCAGAAAAATCCTCAGACGAGCTCTCAAGGCGCATTTTGAAATGTGGGGGGAAAAAAATGTATCCTGTATTAACAACAAGCATTTTCAACACGCATTCAATATGTCAATCAACCAAATTTGAGTGTCAATACTTTCCACTATGAAACAAATCCAAGCAATGTTCTGCATATTGGAATAATATACTGTATATATATATATATATATATATATATATATATATATATATATATATATATATGTATATATATATATATATATATATATATATATATATATATATATATGTCTGAATTGGTCCGCATGTATATATATATATACCCACTTGTTAACAAACAACAATCACGAATCAGTTTAGTCTCTCATCAGAGAGATGACTGATGAGAGATGAGACATCAGAGAGATGAGTCCATGAGGTTGCTTTGTGCTGTAAATGAAAACAGGATTACAATACATACACTAATGCCTCACTTCGCACTATCCTGTAGAATGCTAATTTGTTGTAGAGCATTCAAAACAAAAAAATGACGATAAGGGCATTCGGTAGAGCACATACCTCTGCCAGGCTTATTAGTTTACGTTTTGTATCCAACTGATAAACCAGATCTGGATTCGGACCTGAATTAAAATGCAATCGGCTTGTTCTTGTCACATCACCAACTCATCCACCAAGTTTCATCTGAATCCGTCCACAATATTTTGAGATATCCTGCTCTTTGTCGTTTTTACCCGTATCTTTCAATGGTGAAGAATCACTTTAATAATTCTCGGATCTGGATCTGAATACGGATCTTTACCAAATTCGAATCAATTCTTCCTTGTTACATATCCAAGCTCTCCACCAAATTTAGTCTGAATCAGTCCGCAACTTTTTGAGATATTTTGTTCCCGAACAAACAAGCAAGAAAAAGACATCATGCAGAGCATGGTACTTGCAAAATCCCCCCCCCCCCACATCTCCAAAGGTTGCCATGGATACAAACTGTCCATTTCATTAGATTAAAATTGACAATTTTAATCAAAGCTCAGATCAATCAGATGAAAATTGATTTTTCAGATTGAAATTGATGATTTTAGAAGTTTGACCTTGAGTTTACCTTTGACCTCAAAACTAGTCGGTTTACAAATTCAGTGAGGCACGACGCAACTGCTGTTTAATTTTCAAGTCAATCCGAGGAAAATTGACGATTTTTCAGAGAAAAATTAATTTTAGAAGTTTGACCTTGAATTGACCTTGGACCTTTTAATCTCAAAAATAGTTGGTTCCCAATTCATTGACGCAATATGCAAATCTTGTTCAAATTTCAAGTCAATTGGATGATAAATGACGATTTTAGAAAGCTGACCTCAAGATGACCTTTGACCTCGAAATCAATAGGCTTCTCATTCGAGACCACCTCTACGACTAGGTAAAGTTTCATGATGATCGGTTCCGAATTGTGACCTGTCGGCGATTGACAAACAGACAGACTGGGACACTGGAGAGGAGTGGCCTGCGTGTTCTGGATGCCTCAGAAATGCAGCTGCACATCCCATTGCCCCTCCACCGCCCATTTCCCCCATCCTTCCCACCTCACCCAGTATATTTGGGCTGGCACAGCCCAGTTGGCCTGTGTGAGGTGAGTGAAGGAGTTGACCCCACTCCCTGTACTTTTCTTTTCTTCTCACATTCTTCATGTTTTCTTCTTATTTCTGGATTGAATGATGGCCATGTGTCCTTTGTGTAAATCAGGTTGTATAATAATGTGTGTTATGGTTAAATCTGCTCTTTTGTGCCATTTGCTTTCTTGCCTGGAGATTCATACTCTGAGCAGAGCGTTGGTGCTGCCGAAGCAGTCTCCTTGGCTATTGGGAACAATCCTGGACGGGTCGCCAATCCGACACAGTATACCAGCATGCTGGCACTTGTTTTGCCGACCTCGGAAGGATGGCAGGCTGAGTTAACCCCACCTCGTATTAATTCAGCAGTCGAGTTGGATTTGAACTCAGAACCCTAGGATCCAAAGCCCCCCACCCCTCACCATTAAGCCAACAGCAGGCATTACTTGCTTGTGTGTGTATGTAAATTTGAGTGGAAGTAAATTGCCTGGAGATACTCACTTTTAAATGATTGCTTGCGTGTGTGTGTGTATGTAAATAAATAATTGTTGGTTATTAATTCAAATCTATCTCGGGTGTCCTTATCTTCATTGGTCCAACACAGTGCACAAGCATTGTTAGACGGGAAGTTGTATCCCACGTGATTTGCTCTGTTAGTTGGTGCTGCACCTATCTGTTCTGTTTGGCAGATCACCAGATGCGGTGCTGAGGGTGTAGCCTCTAGTTAGGTTGCTGTGCCAACAGAAAGGTATCAGGAAACATCAAAGCATAACCCTGTTAGGCCTCTAATCAAAGTCAAATGGCTACGGCTGTGTAAGAACTACAGCCCATTGGACTGCGGCGTTATCTATGGCAGGTGGCCTCAAGACCGGGTGTTCGGGAGAAACTCAAGTGCTTCCACTCGCGGCAAACCACAAACCCCGGGGCCATAACAACATGATAACATGGAAATTGCAGTGACAGGAATGGTCTTCCAGAGTCAAAAAATTCATCAGAACTTCCCTCGTTTCTGGGTGCACGAACTTCACCCTCAACTCTGTCAAAAACTATGCTGATGTGCTTGAACCACTATGCGCATCATTGCGTAAAGCAACCACATTGAAATCGTCCAACGAACAGACGCAAGAATTTCAGAGTGAAAAATAAAGATTACAAGTGCCCTAGTTCTTGCACACTTTGACCCCAATGCACAAACGATCGTCACCGCTGATGCTTCAGGAATTGCTTGGGAGCTGTACTTTCTCAAGGGTCAAACGGAGTGGAAGTACCTGTTGCCGATGCGTCAAGAACACTGTCCGAGACTGAACGAAAGTACTCCACAGGTGAACGTGAATCCCTCGACTGTGTATTTGAGTTTGAGCACTGGAATGTGTTTCTCTTCGGCAGGAAATTCAGACTATGGACCAATTACCAGGCTCTCATGACAATACCTGCTACGACAGGATCTGGTCACAAGCCATTGCGCATCTACATATGGTCTGATCGACTTCATCAATACAACTTTGATGTCCAGTATGTGACAGGCTCCAAGAATCAAGTTGTGGATATGCTCAGTCAACTTGGAGATGACACTAACCCAGATGGACCGATAACTACTGAAGACTCAAATATTATGGAAATACTCTTGGACAACTTTGTGACAGTAGCAAAGTAACAGAATGCTAAAACAGAGGACCCTAATCAAAATAAAGTCTGTCATTTCATCCAAAACCATTGGCCTCGCCGAACACCAACGCCCAAACTTGAACCACACTTCAGACTCAAGGATGAACTTTCTGTGTTCAACAACTTTCGTGTGTCCAGAAGATTACATGCTGTATTTCCCAGTACTCTTCAGAGAAACGTTTGGAATATGACTCACGAGGGTCATCCGGGCATCGTTCGGACAAAACAATGCAGAGAATTGGTGGTGGCCAGGAATTGACCGATGTATTGAAGAGCACATCAGGGACTGTGATGCATGTGCAGTAAGAGAGAAATCTTCAAAACCAATGCAAGCACCACTATAACCCATACTTTGGCAAGAGAAACCATGGAGCCAGATTCACGTCCACGGCCATCATCATTCTTAGCGAGCTCTTTGCTCGATAGGGACTGCTCAAAGTTATCATCACTGACAACAGCCCGCAATTCGCCTCGTATGAGTTTGAAATGTTCTTGGAGCATGCCGGGATAGAGCATCATCGCACAGACTGCTACAACCCGCAATGCAACGGAGGAGTAGAAAGGTTAAACAACACTGTGATCAAGGAAATTCCTGCCGCTCAATTGACAGATGGAAAGACATTCAAGGATGCAGATCGAATCATTCTACAGATTTACTGCTGAATACCACATGCTCTAATACAACGTACCCCAGCTGAAATGATGATAGGTCACAAACTCCGTGATCTGCTGGAAGCTCTGAAACCAATCCAGACATCAACAGCTAACACAGGATGAGTAAGTGCTATTCAAGAAAAGCAGCAATGGGTAAAATGTAGCAACCAATGTAGCAGAGGAAGACACTCTACCGTGAATCAAGGTGAATGGGTCCACATTAAGCGACGAAACCGAAAGCACAAATTGGCATCATCTCTATCACAACCACAATGAATGTATTGTCTGCAAAGATAGGCAAAATACTTTCGTGCTTGAAGATGGTTATTTTTGTTTCTTTTTTTTGTATACACTGTCAAGGCTCGTATGAGAGCAAAAGCACAAAACATATAGAAAGGGTTGCAGGAGACAAGGGGGGGGGGGGGAAGAAAAAACAGTGTGGAACAGAGACATGAGAAAATGTCTCTCATCATGGTGCTGAGACTGATATCCATCTCAACACAGGACTCATGGTGTCGAGGCTGATGATAAGAAGTGGAAGTGGGGGGAGGGGTAAGGCCACGAGAAGGATAAGGGATAAAATACTCATCGATCTCCATGGGGTTCTAAAGGAAGGTGTTCTGACGTCGCTCTTAGAGAACCTCGGACTGAGTGGACCATTCCCGAGCCTTCACGGAAAAATGGGGGGAAAGGTTCAATCCCAGAAGGGTGGGAGCATTTTAACAGCTAAGACAACAACGTCGTGACTGTTTACAGCCCGATTCAGGAACAAGTGCACGCTAGATATATCGTAAACGCGGACGTCGTGGAAGACACTCCCTTCGGATCCCAACGTTTGTGTCTGTGTCTGTCTGTCTGTCTCTCTCCTGTCTTCCCTCTATTCAGTGTCCTATCGAGTACATGTGAATTTCCCTCATCTCGGATTTCCTTGAGCAATCCTCCGAAAGGAAACATTCGAATAACTTTCCTTTAATCATCTTCAAACAGCCTCAAAAGCTTTTAAAATAATAACAAATTTGCATTTTAATACTTTGAAGGTATTCTAACCTTGTTCCTTCCTCTCGATCGAACCACCTCTGTTCAAAAATGTCATGCGGTCGTTTTAAATGATGACCCAGCTCAAAGTTACTCAATCAGACATTTATAAGTGACACAAGTTGTCGATTTTGAGTCATTAATAAACACAACGGGGCGAAGGAGCGAGGCTCAATGGTTTCCAGCAACCCACGCGTCCTTTATGACAAGCAGACCCGTGGGATGGTCGCAGAGCCTTTCCGGGTTTTTAATCTGCAAGCTACGACCTGTTACGGTTTTTGTCATCGCATCTTTATTTAAACGTGGAAAATGAAATTGTGTTCATGGTAACTGCAGAAAATATTTAAATCATGTCCATGTTGTTGGTAAACAGGGGACCCACAAATGAGGTGTGTTCCGTTAGCTAGCAGCTTGCCACCGCCTCTACTTTCTTAACAATCATCTTGAGGAAGTTCAGTCATTCAAACTCCTGGGTCTCCATACAATCAGCCATGATATTTATTGGGCAAACCACATTTCAAAGTTGGCCTCCAAAGCCAGCCGCCGACTGGGCATCCTCCGTCGTGCAAAGTCTTTCTTTGGCACACCTGAACTCCTACCACCTGCAAGGCCTTCACCACACCTTGATGGAGTACTGCTCTACTCTCTGGGCTGGCTCCCCTGTCTCACATATTACTCAGCTTGACACCATCAAAACCACTAGGCCTTGAAGATTATTGGAACCCGCACGATGAAGCTGAGTCTATGGGCTTCACACTTCACCATCACAGCGCATTAGCTTAGTTGTGTTTCTAAATGACTCAAAATCGACAAGTAGTGAAACTTGTAAACGTCTGAATGGTTAACCTTGAGCTGTGTTGCCATTTAAAACGACTGCATCACATTTTTAAACAGAGACGGTTTGATCGAGAGGAAGGAATGAGGTATTAAACTGCTAATTTGAGTTATGTTAACAGCTTTTGAGGCTGTTTGAAGATGATTAAAGGAACGTTATTCGAATGTTTGAGATGGACCATGGTCTCAGAACCCTGCATTGAGATGGATCATTGTCTCAGCACCCCGACCCCTGTATTGAGGTGAATCTCAGTCTTCACATCAATATTGACGATTGAGTCAATCGGCCAAGTGCAGGTTCTGCAAGGTAGAAGCAGAACGTATGAGCCACCTCCTATCGGGATGTAAAAACTCGTGTCAGAACAACGGGACACACAAAGGCACAACAAGGTATGTAGAGTAATCCACTGGCACATCTGCAAAAATTTCAATATCGCAGTTCCAGAAAACTCATGGAAACATGAACTAAAAGTGATCACTGAAAATAATGAGATAATGCTCACATATGACTTGGTGATCCTATAGAGCAGCGTTTCTCAGCCTTTTTACCCTTGTGGAACCCTTGAAATAGTTTTCATGTCTCAGGGAACCCCTGCATAAAAATTATTATATACCATTATTAATATCTCGCTCTTTTTATTAATCACAGCGTTGCCGGTATAAGACGGTAATTTCAAACAAATCTCAGATGTAAATAAAAACAATCCTTACTCCCGAACAAAGAAGAAAAAGGAAGTCTACAACAGCAGCTGTTTCACTTATCGTAATTAATTCATGGCATTAATTCAAACCATGTGACAAATATTTACAATTGAAAAACAACCAACAACAGATTCAAACATAAATAATAAAAAATATTAGACATATGCGCTATCACAGCTGCGTCGTACCTCCTATTACTCTTGTTTTGTTTACATAGATGACGTCACGAGGTCGTTTCTGGCAAGTTTCCGCGATTCACTGTTCGAACACAGGTTTCAAACCGCTAAAAATATCTGATTGAATTGGGCCAATCTGCTTGCTTTGTAGTTGAGTTGTGCTGCTTGGTCAATTAATAAACATCATTTTTGAAAGTGTTTGTCAACCCCGAGTCTGTTTGACAATTAAAAAACACACCTCATGTAACTTGAAAAACAAAACAGACAAATAAAGCTGAAGCAATAAAGGTAAACAGAAGAACTGAGAGAGAGAGAGAGAGAGAGAGAGAGAGAGAGAGAGAGAGAGAGAGAGAGAGAGAGAGAGAGAGAGAGAGAGAGAGAGAGAGAGAGAGAGAGAGAGAGAGAGAGAGAGAGAGAGAGAGAGAGAGATATATAGATATAGATATAGATATAGATATAGATATAGATATAGATATAGATATAGATATAGATATAGATATAGATATAGATATAGATATAGATATAGATATAGAGAGAGAGAGAGAGAGAGAGAGAGAGAGAGAGAGAGAGAGAGAGAGAGAGAGAGAGAGAGAGAGAGAGAGAGAGAGAGAGAGAGAGAGAGAGAGAGAGAGAGAGAGAGAGAGAGAGACACTTCGCGCTAGGAAGCACAGAGAAGATAGATGGACACCGTGCATGCGTCCCGTCCCGTACTTGAGTCAGTCACTCAATGATAGACGAATCCGCCGCATACAGGACGTCCACTAACCAGTGAGGGCAGTTTCACACTGGCGCCATATAGACAACGTTAAATACATTCCCTATGGTTGTTATAATTGTAAATAACATAAGAGGTTGAAGCCTCTATTATAATAACCAAGGAGTTTCCAACAATATGCCATACGTGTATAGTAAAATTACGAATATTAGATCAAACAAAAACTACTCAAAAATACATTAGCCTATTTATTACTGTTTCTCGCGGAACCCCTAGCGACCTCTTGCGGAACTCTAGGGTTCCGGGGAACCCCGGTTGAGAAACACAGCTATAGAGCATGAACACAGAAAACAAAGCATTGCAACTCGACATAGTACTTAGGTACAAAAATAAAATAAAATAACGCATTGCTAATTGAGGTTTCAGTGCGCAGCGATTTTAGCCTAAATAATGTAGAAATCAAGAAAATGATCAAATACAAAGACCTCAAAAATAAAGTGGAAAGATCCTGGAAGCTGAAGAGTGCCGGTATTGTACCGGTGATAATTGAAGCAGTGGGAATGATAAAGAAGAACCTCATGGATATCTTAAAAACAATCCCTGGGAATATTACTCTAAATGAACTGCAGTTGGAAGCTGTCTGTTGCTCAGTGATGATCCTGAAAAGAGCCCTCAGAACAAAACTTTGAAAAGAAGAAAACTTCACAAATTGGTCCATGAATCGAGATCCTTTATTGAAATGAAGGTGTATACTTTGAGATGTGGGAGGACTCCGTTCCACCTTCTGAAACCCGCATGTGGAGATAACAACCAAACAAAAAAAAAGGTTCCAAAATGCAAATAACACTTGATAGAATTGCATGTCATGGAAAAATTAAATGCTTCGTGGTAAAGCCATATGATGATGTAGTGCACTGTGATTGGTTGTTATGCAAACAATTAGAAAGCCAAAGTATAAGCGCTAATTTCATTGCAGTGTCGTGAATACTACGACTCCTTGGGAGGAAATCCTGTGATAAGCATATACATAAAAGCAAGGTCTTAGCTAATTGGAGGCTACTCCATACAGGAGATTGTAGCCTGACTTCATGTTTCAGAAGGAGCTGCATGAAAGTCGTTGAGGAAGATTTGCAAAACTGGTGCTGTTGTTGACATACGTGCATTCGAATTGTATTCGAATGCAATGGAGATAGAAGTAAACAATCTGGTCGAGATCTTGCAAATGACGTAGTTGAAAGAGTGGTTGTTAAGATTTATTTGAGAAGGGCAAGATGCACGTATTAGTGTACCTTGCTATTCATACTGGTTCTGAAATTCGGGTCCACAATCCACGTATTAGCATGCGATAGCCGACTGTGCTACCATACCCAACCCCATTGCCATTCATGGTCTTCGAATCTTAATGTCAAATTTCTTCCAGTTTCACCAACATATGTTTTCCCACAATCCTTGCAGGTGATGCAATATACCACCTGCAAATTTATTGCGAATTGGAATTTGGTCTTTTAATTTCGTAATAAAATTGCAGATGATGCCCAGTTGATCATAGGCTACTCCAGTTTGCACACCTTGCATTATTTTGTCAAGGGTGGTATATAAATCAAGGGTGGCATAAACATCCATGTTTCTTTAGAAACATTCTTGTTCATAAGTTACAAAGATGAATCAAAAAGAATGATATCCTTGAAGGAAAAACAAATTTCACAAAAACGAAATTTAAAATCGGATTAAACATAAACAATCAGTTCTCATCGCGTTTACCTTTCCATGGTATGAGAATGTACATTTGTGGGATAATGGAAACAACCAAAAACTTTAGGGTCTCAGGTGGATGAACATTTTCAGAATTTGAAACAATTATGTTTTTCATGCATTATTTCTTGGTTGGTTGAAGTCCCTTAGTGATATATTGAATCCTTATCTAACGATGTTTCAGCACAAGTGATGTACTGGGCAGATATCCAGATTCAATAAACTCCCATCCAACGCACAAACTTTTGTTGAAGGACAAGATAAAATTTTATTAACCTCACATGCAAAGAGTGCAAATTCAAAAAATTGCCTTAAAATCTTGAATCTAATGTAATTGGAGGAAAAATAATAAAAACATCAGAATTATGATATCGAAAATCGTGTTGTTTTTCCACGGATGTTTGTTTTTTAGATAGTAAAAGGCATGTACCATTTGAAAACAATTACTATGTATTATACAAAATATATATATACAAAAATATATAAAATATCCAAAAATAAATATATGAATAAAACGATTTACAGAACAAGACTGGTGCGTTCATTTTGGCTTTCTGGTACAAGTCGACATTGTTTACAGAAATCTCAGCTCATGGAGGTGCTAAACGACAGAGGGCAGCAGGTTCACAAAATGACAAGGGATCAAAAGCAAACATGGGAACAGACATTGCATTGCACAGGAATGGATGGCCGGCAGAAAGGAAAGGGCTGGGTGAGGGAGGGTCAGCGAGAATATAATGGAGGAGGAGCAGGAATGGAAGAAAGCATAAGGTGACGATGGGCAGCATTCTTGAAGGAATGGGGAGAGGGACACGAGACAAAGCACACAGGAAGTCAGTTCTGCAGACAAGAGAATAGAGAAGTGAAGGAATTGGAGGTGAATGTTCAGTTTAGAATTGTGCAGGGTAAACAAGTGTGCAATTCAGGAAGAATATTTGCAACCTGACTGAGCCTTCTGACTAGATTGGGGATGGAGGAGGATGGAGGAAATCGAGATAGGGAGGAGCGAGGCTAGAAGGTAGGTGATGAAAAACTGAGGGCCCCCCAGTCTATGTTCAGTTTGGTGAGAAGCAGACCTTGGAAATTGGACTTCTGCCGAAATATGCCACTAACATGGAGAGCTGTGAATTGATCACTTCTGGTGGAGCGAGATGGGAAGAAGTAACTGCACCAGCCCAGAGTTATAATGCACTTAACTCTGCAAAGAATACTGAGGCATTGGCATTTCTTAAAGGCCATTTTTTGCAATGCTGTCTACCCAAGACAGATCGTGAGACCTATGAGCTCCGTGGAGATGAGAGAAAGGGTTCCAGAGAGTGAGAGTGGGAAAAGGGGAGAAATGAAAGGGATGTTTGCAGGGAAGAGCCGGAAGAAGTCACAGGGTGAGGGGTAGGAGGAAATGAAGATGTAATGTGAAAGGTATCACAAATGCTTTACATTTCTGTTTGGTGGTGTATTGGTACAGTAGCTATGTCAGCACTTGTATGCCCATGATTCCATATGGAAATATGCGACACATCGTTTGTTGCACTAGCAAGTTGCCTGTGCGGGCACAGGATTCGAAACAGAGTAGGGATGAAGGAAGCAAAAATGCAAATGGCATTTTCTGTCATTGAGCCTGCAAGCTGGGAGCAACAACTCGTATTTATTGCCACATCTGATGTAATTTAAATGCTCTAATGGTGGCGAGGTGCTCCATTTGAAACTGTTTGTTCGATGTGTGTAGTTTTTCGATGCCTAGGGTATGTAATAAAAATTGTATTGGTGTCAAAGCCAGTGACCAATTACAAATTAATACTGTTGTACGATATGACTGTGTATATTTTGTCGAGGGGAGATGTTTGTTCCAAAAATCAAGTGTAGTAAAAAAGATGACATGTTATAAAATCGTCATAACACTTTTAGCTGTTTGGAAGGAACGTGAGAGTGGGAAATTTATAGGTTCTTCCGCAGATTGAACAATCTTACAATTGCAAGCAATTTGTGGTGGCCGAACATTTGTGAATGTTCGCTCTACGAGAATACGAGTACGAGTACAAATGGAAAAGGAGAGTGAAGGAAGGAAAAGGGGGAAAGAGCAGCCAATCAATCATCAGTAGTTTTGCTGTGTATGGTGCCGTGCCGGAGTGCTCCGTTTATCATTTGTGCTTTACCTGCAGTGAAATAACAGCAGGTTTGGAGTTCATATACACCTGCCACCTTTGACGTTGATCAATTGAATAGTATACGCTTGGTGTTGGCTTTATGGCCAGAGTGGTAGGCTTGGGATCCTTGGGTCCTGAGTTCAAAAAAATCCCATTCAGCTGTTGAATTAATACCAGGTGGGGTTGACTCTGCCTGTCATCCTTCTGAGGTTGGCAAAATGAGTGCCAACTTGCTGGTATCCTGTGTCAGAGTGAGGACCCATCCAGGATTGTGCCAAATAGCCAAGGAGACTGCTCAAGCAGCATCAATGCTCTGCACAGGGTATGGTGCCAATGGATGGATGGAATTAAATAACCTCAGTGTTTTGAGACAAGAGGGAATATTGGAGTTAAAAATTCACTTTCGCAGAACAAATATGTGGAGGGTACCTTTTCCAATGATACTGATGAGATCGATGTTCAAGCCTGCATCAACTTATCCACATTATTTTTGAAAATATCCTCCCATGTGATTGGTTTTTGGACCTCGTCTCAGTATTCTCTACCACATAACTCAGTCATGTTTTTGAAAGTGATTCTGAAGAAAATTGAAAGCAAAGTGAAGGCTGAGAGTGCAGCACAGATTTTGTTTGGCTTGAGATATTTTCCTAGATCAGCATCTTTTAGATAATGTATTATGAGAGTTACATTCCTGTTGAGGAATAATTTATTAAGGAAAGGAATACATCATGGGCAAAATACAGTATGACTGTCCATCATTACCTACAATTGTACCATTATTCAGAAGCAATCATCCAACTCAGATTAAAACCAAGCAGGAAGGATGGTTGTGGTGGTGGTGATGGTGGTGCTGGAAACCCAGAAGTTTTGTGGAGTATCGACAGAGCTTTGTGGGATTCATAAAAGGTGAACACTTCTGTGCTGAACAATCCATCCAGGACAGGTGGCCACTTTGTCGCACGATACCAAAATTCCCACTGAGCAGCTCTGGGAATCGAACCCACACCATTGAGGACAATGCAACAAGGCTTTATCCATTCAACCACCGAGATGCTCATTCAGACATGGAGGAAGGAATTTGTGATCGTGTGGTGATTATGGCGGCTGCAGGGCTTTGTGTTTGAGACAAAGGGCAGATGGCGAGTGACTCAACGCACTGCAACTGGCTAATCATACACGTGGCTAGCTCGGGAAAGTATGGCTCGAGAATCACTGATCCATTACCTTTCATCCCATTTCATCTGTGCACCATGCAATTCACATTTTCCATGACGAAGACTTTTGAGAAGTGTTTATAATGTCAGATTGTATAATAGTCAAAGACTGATATTGTAAAAATGTGTCAAAATAGTGTTTTGGATAAATTACATCAGGTGAAATTATATATATATATATATATATATATATATATATATATATATATATATATATATATATATATATATATATATTCAATATTGCCTCTTACAAAAGCACTTAAAATAAAAAACCTGTGTGTTTATATGCACATGCAAGATGACATGGATATATATATATATATATATATATATATATATATATATATATATATATATATATATATATATATATATATATATATATATATACACATATACATATATATATACATGTACATATATACATATACAAATATATATATATATATATATATATATATATATATATATACATATACAAATATATATATACATATATATACATATAAACATATACAAATATATATATATACATATATATACATATATATATATATATATATATATATATATATATATATATATATATATATATATATACACATATACAGTCATGCGCCACTTAACGACGGGGTTACGTTCTGAGAAACACGTCGTTAACCGACGTCGTCGTTATGCGAACATCTTTTTTTTTTCGTTTTAGTTTTCGAACATCGTACTTACACAAAACTACATACCTAGGCTATATGGTGTAGCCTATTGCTCCTCGGATACAAACATGTACAGCATGTTACTGTACTGAATACTGTCGGCAATTGTAACACACATCCAAGAGAGACGGTAACACGTTAGATTTACCTTTGTGCTGTTCATGACGGCCATCGGTGTTGTTAGCAGCAGCTTACAATCTCTCTCACATCGATTATAGAAAGGTGAATAATTAGCGTTTGGATTTTATAAATACGTAATCATTGCATCGACGTTATAATTTACAAATGAAGAAACGAGCACCTGTCAATTGTGATATATATTTTCGGAACAGTAAGATTGTTTCAACAACATAAAAAGCTTCGCAAAAAAAAACAAATTGGTGTTTTAATGTCGACTCAGAAAAACGATTTATTCATGGAATTCTTCAATTCAAAGGTAATCTACTTGCTAGAAGGTAAACGTGCAAACATTGGTTCAGTTTGAAAGCCGATTTCCTTGATTCCCGATTTAGCACGATCCTGTTTTTTAGCGATGACATTTTATGGACCTCAACAATCGCATTATAACAGGGCCACACTCGTTTATCATTACGAGGTACTATGTACTGTACAGTGTACATAATTGTATGTGCTATTTTTATACGAGGCAACATCACTCGGCGATAGGAATTTTTCAGTAACATTTTTTTTTTCATTATTATTTTTTTTTTCCAGAGCTGGAAGATCCGTCGTATATGTGATCCGTCGCTGCCAGGAACGTCGTTAAAGGCCCGGTCACACCTTGACGTTTTAGCCAGCGATGGCAACGTATTAAAATGTATGTAAAACGCTGGCTGACGTTGAACTTTTGATGTTTTTTTTAAGATTCGGACGTATTCATAACGAGTTGGTCGTATGCATAACATATTAGTAATGGACACAGAACGTTTCGTTGTGTTATAGATAACTTATACCAACGAATGCTGAACCTGTTGTTGGCCTACACAACCTATGCCCAACGATAGTCTAACTTCGGCATAGCGCGTTGCACGCATCGCCGACGATGTCGTGACGTAGCCTATTAAAAGGCTGACGCACAACGATTCGAATCATAACTGCCGTAGAAATGGAAGTGACAACATCGCGGTCACACCTTGGCGATCTTGCCAGCGTATGCCGACCGAAGAAAAATGTGTCTAAAACGTTTGGGCACGTCAAATACGGTATGAGTAAGTTTGGTATACGTGAGTAGAACGCTAAAGTACGCTATCATACGTCGTAGTAAGTAGAGTACGTCAAGAAATTTTAAACATGTTCAAAATTTTACGATGTACTCGGCGTATGACACACGTTCCGCATGCGATGGGGATAAGTTTTACACACGATATGCGGACGCTTACACACGTCCACAAAGGCTACTTATAAGCTACTCATAAGTCGAAACACGTCGCGGTAATGTCTTTTTTACACGAAACTTATTTCTAACTTATGTTTGACGTGCTTTGAACCAATTCTTTACGTAGTCCCAACACACATCGACGTATGTAGACGTATTCCAATGACGTCTTCCGGTCGACAAAAAAAAAAAAAAATGAATGTGTTTCTCGCTTACAACTGCCATATAAAGACGTGTTCCCAGCGATTTGGGGAATTGGTATATAAAAATGCTGCTCATAAAAGGGGAACCCAACAGTGTTTTCGAGTTCCTTTTTGAGTCGATGTCCATGTCAGCAGTAACAGTATCAGTATCAGTATCAGTATTAGTATTAGTAGTAGTAGTAGTTTGTTCATGTTGGCAGTAGTAGGTGAGTGTGAGGGGGAGGGTGTGGGTTATGATGGATCGTCCTTGCGTCCGCGTGTCCACGGGTAGGTTCATAGGCTGCCACTCAACGATTTAAATGGCTGCATCTCCACGATTGAAAGTAGACGCTTGCGCTCAACAATTGGATTTTTTTTACACTCAACGACTTTTAAATGGTACCACTCAGCTATTTTCATTGTTTACAATGAACGATTTAAATTGCTGTCACTCGCCTTTGTTTTTTGACGCTGGCGCTCGGAAATTTTAATCGTTTCTATTGAACGTGTTAAATCGCTCAAACCCCACTATTGAAAGTAGACACTTGCGCTCAACAATTCGATTTTTTTTTACACTCAACGACTTTTAAACGGTACCACTCTGCTATTTTCATTGTTTACAATGAACGATTTAAATTGCTGTCACTCGTCTTTGTTTTTTGACGCTGGGGTTTGGAAATTTGAAACGTTTCTTCTGAACGTGTTAAAACGCTCAAACTCGACTATTTTAAATAGACGCTGCTGATGGACAATTGGAATCATAGCCAAGCTAGACATCGAAGTGTGAACATCCTCGTCATGCCGAAGAAAAGTTTGAAGAATGCTGCAAATAAGTGTCCTGGCCGTGGCGGTGGACGCTGACGCAAGGACGATCCATTATACCGACGTCTTTCAGCCTATGAGTAACTTAAAAGTAACGTCTGTCGATGTGTGGCAACGATCGTGTAACGTGCCAACAACACGTTAATCATAGGTTAGAAATAAGTTTCGGGTACACTAAACATTACCTCGGCGTGTCTCAACTTATGATTAACTTACAAGTAGCATGTGTTGACGTCTGTCAACGATCGCAGACCGTGCATACAACTTGTGGCCAGCGTAGCGGAACGTGTGAGTCATACGCCGGCATACGTCGTGAAATTTCAAGCATGAAAAAATTTGAGGACAACCGAAAAGTACAACGTTTAAAGCCAACGTACAACGACGTATGGCAGTGTTTTTCAGCGTGCTCTCAATGTTATCAAAACTTTCCCATAACGTATTCAACGTGTGCCAGCGTTTTAGAAAAAAAATTCAAAAATCGGCATACGTTGGCTAAAACGTCAAGGTGTGACCGGGCCTTAAGCGGCACATGACTGTATATATATATATATATATATATATATATATATATATATATATATATATATATATATATATATATATATATATATACATATATATACATGTACACACACACACACACGACAGAAGTAAATAGACACCATGATTTTTAAAGAATTAATTAATTTAACATTTGAAGTACATTTGATCCATTTTAATACATACACCAGTATTTGGTGGATTTGCCATTTGCAGATTTCAACGCTTTTACTCTTTCAGGCATAGAACTAACGAGTTTTGAAATTTTCTCTTGTGGGATTTCTGCCCAGGCTTCACACAAACGGGTTAGCACTTATGCCCGTGATGTTGGTTTCCCGGACTTTCTCTGCACAGCTTGATCCAATATAGCCCAGAGGTGTTCAATGGGATTCATGTCAGGAGACTGACTTGGCCATGGAAGTCGCTTGATCCCATTTCTGTCCTGCCATTGTTTGGTCTTTTTTGCAGTGTGGCATGGAGCTCCAGCTCCCATGAACAGTGTTGTTTCTGACCATCTGACCAGTGGAGAAGACAGGGAGACGTGCATCCTCAAGCACAGAAATGTGTATCGTAGAGTTGATGTTGCCAACAAACTCCACAAGCTCTGACCGACCAGTGCTCCAGATTGCTCCCCACACCATCACTGAAAAACCACCGTGTTTGACAGGTGACTGCAATCGGTTAAAAGAAAACTCTTGACTGGGAAGTCTCCAGACCATATGCATCTACTGTCAGAAAATTGAGAAAATTGGGACTCATCTGAAAAAAAATGACAGTTTGACAAAACTCCAAGGGTTTGCTGGCCATCTCATCAGCCCACTTCTTTCTTCTTTGAATGTCGGTTGGTCTAAGAAGAGGTTTTCTCTGAGCTGCTCTCCCAAAGTAGCCCAGTTGATGAAGGTACTGCACAGCAGTTCTTGAGTTAACCCGGACCTCCTCTGCAACATCTGCTGCTTTGCAACAGGGAGTTTTCTCAATGGACCGCTTGACAGCTCGAAGACATCTTTCTGAGGGCCCAGATCGACCAGAACGGGAAGCTGTGGATTCCTTGCCTTCGCTGGTGAATTGCACAATCACCCGATTGACCGTACAAAGCGGAATGCCAAGGTTCTGAGCTATCTGATGGTGGCTGACTTCACCTTCCGAATGGTAAACAATTCGTCCTCTTTGAAAATCGGAAAGTTAGTGTGTGTGCTCCCTGGGTTCAAGGTGCAGTTAAATGTCATACAAGACTCAGGAACCCGTTTCTGCAAAGAAATAGTCGAATATTAGTACAAATCACTGAGTAAAACTGCATTATACAGATGAAATGAAATTTAAGGTGTCTATTTACTTCTGTCATGTCTCTGTATATCATCATAGTAAAAACTAAAATATACATCATTTGGTGTCTGTCCACCCATGATACATTCGGTCATTACTTATCAAATCTCAACCAAACTTGCCAGGGGGGTTAAAGGTCACATGACGGAGGTTGTGGACTTCGTTTCCCCCCTCCCCCCTTCCCCAAGAGGTTTATCTTCCTTGGACAAATGTGTGTTAACGTGTATAAATAGCTTATCGTGGCATTTCGTGGGCACCCCTACCGGAGGTAAAAAATATGATAAACCACAAACACGCATGTTCACCTTTTAAAAACGTTGCTGCTGTTGTCAATAATAATGATAATAATAATAATATTAATATAAACGACAGTAATAGTAACAATAATTGGCAACAATAACAAGGACAATAACATGACCTCCCCCCTGCCGTTCCCGTAAGAAGTGGGAGTGTGTTCAGTTACCAAGTTTCATGTAGAATGCTTGCCAAGTGGCTTAAGCACTCAAGTAAGCACTCCGTTTGAAACAGTTGATAAGGAACGGCTGGCTTGAAAAGCTGCTTGGGAAATGAACACACCCCAGGTGTCCTCATACTATAAGAGCCGTTTGTGTGTTTGTCAGCATTTTTCTCAGAGATGGCCAAATAGATCTTTGTCAAACTTTCAGAGGTTAATCAGTGAGTGCTGGGGAGTATTTTACAGAAAAAACAATTTCTTTTAAACTTGGATTAAAATTTTTATTCTTATTATTTATTTAAATTAATCGCTCTTCAGTGCCGAAGCCCTTGTAGCGATGTAAAAGGAAACATTAAATGATCCCTGACCCCATTCCTTAGCCCAGCGTTTCTCAACCTTTGATGGCCCATGGCCCTCCTACCGAGTCGCTTAACATTCGTGGTCCCCTGCCCTTCAATAAAAGATGCAGATTTCGTTTTATGAAATTAATTTACTCAGTCTTAAAAGATAAATCAAAGTAAACATTTTTCTAAGCAATACAATCAATGAGACACTTGCTGTTGGGCTTGTCTGATGAGGCCTCTTATGTCCGGCTCCGTCTTGGACACAGAAAGGCGAATATCGTTCCCAACGTCAAGACGGTTTCTGGACTTCGTTTTAATGGTCGCAAGGTCAGAAAATCCAGATTCGCAAAGATATGTTGTGGCGAATTGAATGAGCATGATGGATGCCTTCTTGCTGAATAGTGGATACGCATCCTGAACAGACAACCAGAAGGTGGAGTGGTCTTCTTTGTTGCTGAAGACCAGCTTCATTGCTTTGGAAACCTTCAACTCTGCCAGCTCCTCTGCTTCATCTTCAGTAGGTTCAATTTTGGCGTTAAACGGGTATTTGTGCCACGGAACATCCAACGGTGCATCGTCGAAATACGATTTGAACTCAGCAGAGAGATTGTCGAGATGTCTCGTGATGCAATCTTTGATGCCGACGGGAAGCTCAATCCTCTGCGTCTGCAGGTGCTCGTCCAACAAAGGAAACAAGGCAGTGGACCCAGCCTTAATTCGTGCCTGCCAGACTTCCATTCCAGCAGACAGTCCGGCAAGCTTGTCTTGAACGTCACTGACTGTCACATCACGGCCTTGCAAGGACTTTTCGTTGAGTCGTTGAGGTTATGTCAGGTCAAAATAACCTGCATAACCTGCACTTTTCATTTCGTTCAGTCGGCCGAATATATCGGCCAGGTAGGCGAGCATCATGACGAAATCTTCATTGTCGAAGTGGACATGGAGGTTGTTTTCGTTGTCTCGCAGGAAGATTTCCACCTCAACATGGAGTTCATACAGTCGAGAGAGGCATTTCCCCCTCAATAGCCAACGGACTTTGGTGTGGAACAGAAGTCCAACATGTTCCGCTCCCATTTCGTTGGCCAGGAGTTGGAAGAGCCGATGATTTTTGGCCTTCGCACGAATGAAGTTGATCACTTTGACCGTGACGTCCATGACTTCCAGCAAACGAGGCGGAAGAGTCTTTGACGCAAGAGCGTATCGGTGTAGCGAACAGTGGGAGGACGTCACATGGGGCCATTTTGTTCTTCACAAGCGTGACGAACCCTCCTCTGACACCGACCATCGCTGGGGCACCATCAGTACAAATGTGCTTGAAATTCTGCCAACCAAGTTCATTAGCTTCAGGAAAAAAAAAAAAAAAAAATAAAAAAAAAGAGTCCACAATAGCTTTGATATCTGCCGCTGTCGTTGTGGTTGGTAGGATATTGCAGAACAAGAACTCTTCCTTCATCTTTCCCTTTCATCTCGTAGCGAGCGAAGGCGATCAACTGACTCTCCAGGGCGATGTCGGTAGACTCGTCTAATTGAAGGCGAACCTGGAGCGTGCTTGGTTTGATTTCGGAGCAAACTTGACGGCACACATCAGCGGCCATGTCGTCAATCCGTCGTCGGATTATGTCATTAGAGAGCGAAACTTGCTGGATCTTCTTTTTCGCCTCTGGTCTGATGATCAATTCCACCATTTTCTCTGTACATGGCTTGATAAGGTCCTCAGCAATAGTGTGCGGCTTCTTGCACTTCGCAATTCGGTATGCCACTTCGTAGCTGGATTGAACAGCAGGTTTTTCTTCTGGCTGGAATCCAAATTTGGGAAGTGTCGCTTCACGGTCATATCGTGATCGTTTCGCAGACAGAGCATCGATATTATCTTCCTTCCTTCTGGGATGCATCTTGTCATGATGGTTTGAAAGTTTGGAAGGACGTCGTGACGCATTTGACATCACGACCGAGCAGTGCAGACATTGCGCACAGTCCACGCCATCTCGACTGACATTCGTGAATCCAAACTTGACATAGCTGTCATTCCATTTTCGAACCTTCGAAATCTGAGAAAAAAATTGAAAAAAACAAAATTCTAACGTTTTTGTAAACATTGGTTTACTATGAATGCTCTGTGGGCTCCACCTTCTCTTTTAAAATCGTGGTTAAACTCATCTGCCCTTTTTACTTTGACACTATGACCAGAGACTCGTCACCTTAATTGTACATTACAAGCTTCTGCATTCTGAATCGCAGTTTTTCGGCGTCCGCTCATGGCCCCCCAGTCGAAGGCCGATGGCCCCCTTTGTGGGGCCACGGGCCCCCGGTTGAGAAACGCTGCCTTAGAATATGTAGGGAAGCGTTTTAAACCCCCACAAAAAAACCAGAATTTTTTTTTTGAAGATTCCTTCAAAATGCCAACAGGATTAAAACAGCGTTAGGCAACACCGAATACCACTGCTACTCTATACTACAAAAGAGAATTTGTATATTTATTTGTTTACTTGCTTATACATGCTTCAAAAACTAAAAACAGCTGAACCAAATTTCGCACATTGCCCAAGGGTATCCCAAGGATGGTTTCTGGTGAGGTAGCATATCTGGAGGAGGTTAAAAGTGTGGGGAAGACTCCAATTCTCTCTATTGAAATGTTTACCGTACAGCACCCTCAGTGGTAACCGGTATTACAAATCATCTTCTATAAAGAAAGTTTAAACAACATTCCGGTGATGTGGAAATGTCAAGGAGAATAATTTGAAATTCTCAAAATGTTTCACTTCACTCATTTTCAGCGGAGGTTCAAACCAAAGAATCCAACATGGAGCTTCACAGTGAGGCAAAAGTGATTTTTGTTCGCAGCGTATACAGAAATAAGCAGCCAGGATGGTTGAGAAAGGTGATGCGAGCTGTATAAATTACAATAGCAATTCAAAGTGAAAGGTCAGACATATGCCGATAATGATGTGTTATTAATTTAAACCACATCTGCAGAAAAGTCATGTAACTAATCATTCTGACTGATTAGCCGATAAAGAGAGTTTAAAACAACTTAACAATACGCATTACGGTGATGTTGAAATCTGAGTGAAAATAATTCGAAATCTTTCAAAAATGTTTCATTTCACTCAATTTAAAACGGACGTTAAAACCAATGAAAACAAGGTTTCACAGTGAAGCGGAAGTGATTTGTTTCTGCCAGCATGTACGTATAGACAGAAAGGTTGGCTGATGAAATTGGGTGGCAGAACCACATACAGGTACGCATACTCACCTCTAAGCTGTATAGACTGGACTTGAAACACAATGCAGCTGTAAACTGTCATCCCAGTGTTCCACAGGCAGGGGGGTTTATCAATGTGCGTACCGTCGCTCGGATCTTCAAAGTCGACCAACTCAGCGTTGGATTATGGTTGTTAAATATCCCACGGTGAACGTCACAAAGAGTCGGCAAGCCATTGCCAGCACCCTGGCCAAATTACAAATGGGAGCCTTGTTGGTGAGTACGCTTGGGAGCCTCTGTCTACACTGTCGCTGATGACTTGCCAACAATTGATGAAACTGGTCCGGTGGCTGAGGGGAGCATGTGACATTGCGATTCTTATATATGTGCTACTTGTAAATCTCTGCAGCTGTATAAAAACCCGGACAGGGTTTGAAACAGCAAATAGCTTGCCATGTGTACCTTTTCGTGGATGCTTAATTTCGCATATTTCTTTAGCTAGAAGAGCATGGGTGTTAATTTGTTGAAATCCTAGCCACTTGGGGTAATTGATTAGGTTAAAGCTGATTAGTTATTCTCTCCAATTCTGGGTGAGAGATGTGATTGGGTGTGATATATGTAGATATATATATATATATATATATATATATATATATATATATATATATATATATATATATATATATATATATATATATATATATATATATTGTTGTGGTTACCAGATTCGCAAACCACCATTCAGGTCCCTTAGGTGAGGTATCTCGGCAAGTATTTGTGTAGTTAGGCCCAAACCCGTTGTCTAGTGGGAATACATGTCATTTATGCGAGCTGCGACTCTTCAGGATAGCCGTTTTTCTTTTACTATCTTTATTTTGGACCAACCGCCATGATCCAACCACAGCATCAACCACCAACCACAACGCCGCTTCACCACAACCGCCACGACCTTCACGTCACACCTCGCAACCGTAGCATCGCCACCGTTCTTGCCCCGCTGTGGGTACCGGTGTTGGACTCGTGCAGGGCGCACGTTGAACAGCGTGTACAAAATCACGGATTTTGTGCTTCAAAAACGGATCAAAAACGACACACGCCCACTTTTTGCCGTCCAATCGGTGAGCGAGGGGCGATTTGGCCCCGCCTCCAGAACGATCGATATATGCAAATTTGTGGATCAAAAGCCTTCACGCCCACTTTTTCTCGGGCCAATGGGGAGCGAGGTGAAAGGTCAAAGGGAGGGGTCAAAGGCGAAGCTACGGGGGATAAAAAGGACGGTGTTCGTCAGTCACCAAAATGAGAAGGAGTCAAAGGGAGAACGAGAAGGAGAACGAGTCGGAACGGAGGGGACGAGAGTGGAAGTCTGGAGCCCGAAGCCTGCAGTAGCTGGAGAAGCTGAAGAGAGTCGCGAAGGGGAGAGTCGATCGGAGAGTCCAACGAGGAGAGCCCAAAGAAGAGTCCAGGGTGGAGAGTCCAGAGGCGGAGAGGCGGCAGCGGCGAGGGCAGACGAGGGGGTGCTCGCGTCGGTGCCAGGAGCTGCACGCCCGAGGGAGGCCGGCAGCGCGACCTGGCCGAGGTGGAGACGCACACCAGGGATAATAAAGATCCTCTATACCCCGAGCATCAGCAACCCCCTCCTGTTTCCCCCCGCGCTGAGATAGTGCGACAAAGGGGGCCCCTTTTCCCACCCCCTGCCTGACACTGTCCGCGAGGCCCGCGGAGAGAGGTGCCATCGCCGCTCCGCGTCTCATCACCAGACGGGTAGGCGCGACCCGGTCTCGGCCTCAGGCCCGCCTCATTCTTGAGGTATTTCTTTTCCTTGGTTTTGGGTATGTGTTGTCGGCGCCGTCTGTGAAGTAGAATTGTATAAGTGTTGCCGTGTGCTCGGTAGTCGGTATTAGCTCTGCACTGTGTTCTCACTTTTATATTTGCTTTTTGTGTAAATGGAATTGTGTTTTCTTTTTTTTGTGTGCATTTGGTGGAATTGTATTTGTGTGCTTCCCGTGTGCCGCGAATAAATGTGCTTTATTGTTGAACTGTTCTCCCGCTTCGCTTCGTCTTTTCCTCCATTGAATCCTCATCTTGCTTCACGTAAAGGGTTGGTAGTGGGCTGAATACGCCCGATAATTAATCGAACCGTCGAGGTCGACGATAACACCGCTCGGTTATTCTGATAGTACGGAACGGGTCGCTTAAGTGGCCCGTGTCCGAAGTCGACCTGCGGCGAGGTGCGATCGCCCGGTCTACCCTCCGCGTGGGTACTTAGGTAGGTCGAATTTGGCGAGCAACCCTATCCCACGTGGGGGCTGATTGGCTCGATCGCGGTGAGACCGAAAGGTCCACCCGTGACTGGTTCCCGGCGTTAGTCCGAGAGGGTCACGACTGGATTGTCCGTCCGGTGGGCGACGTGCCGCGATTCGAGTTACGTGGCCGTCCGCACGCCGGCGGGCGCGAATCCGCAACACTGGTGTCAGGTCGTGCGATACAAATTCATCGCCCTCCTCGCGGCACTGGTATCGGAGAACAGGAAAACGGGCTCTCCTGTCTCCAGCTAAATTCACGGGAATCGGTCCAGGGGTGAGAGAAGCGACCCCCGATTCCCTCCAAATTACGAGCGAGCAAATTAACCCTTTAAGAGAAGCAAGATGGCGTCTCAAGGCGAGCAGGAGCCGGGGGTATTAGAAATGTATATGTGTAGTAATGTAGAATCCATGGTCCAGGATGGAATCCCCGAGCAGGAAATGTTGATTGTGCAGGAACACGGACTCGCCCAACTGAACCCAGGGCCCGAGGTGGGTGCGGCAGCGGCCGCGGTGTATGACACCTCCCCCCCCCTCTCCACCAAGACCCTTCCCCAACCCCTGCCGAAACGGCTCACTTGAGTGCATCCGACATGGCCCAGCTATTCACCATGCTGGCACAAATGAATGCGGCAATGACAAATGAAATAAAAAACGAAATGAAAGACATGAACAAACAAATAAACGAAAAGATGGATACATTCACAAACGAAATAAAACGCATGAAAACTAAAATGGAAACAAACATGAAGGAAGAAACGAGAAAGCTACGGGGTGAGACGCAGAACATGGGCCGATGCCTGCAGGCGGGCATGAAGGCCGTGAGCAGGGAACTTAAAATGGCGACTCCACGTGTCGGAACGAACGAGCTGGAAGGGGGTGCAACGGCTGACAGGCCCGCGGTGGAGGCGGGTAAGGAAAAAGTAATTCGGGAGACAAGAGACGAGGTGAAAGTAATTGCGAGGGAGAGAAAAGAACAATTAATACGGAAAGCAAGGATGAGGTACGCGGAGATCGTGAAAGAGCAAGGAGTGAAAAACAGGGAAGGACAGGAGCGACTTAAAGAGAAAGCAAGGTTGACCTACTTAAAGATAAGGGAAAGACGCCAGAAAGAAGCGGAGACTAATAGACAGGAGGGGACAACAGAAACTTATAAATGTATAGAGACACGGGAGACAAAAAAAATAGAGACAACACGATGAAGACGGGGTAAGTGACGCACACACACACACGGAGGTAGTGGAGGATAGTGAGGTTGAGCTCGCGGAGCGTGTAGGGACCCAGTGCGAGCACCTGGATGGCCTCCTCCAGGAACGAGGGGAGCGAGTCTGCCCCCTTGAGGCGAGTCACGACCAGGTGAGTTCGGTCGTGCTTTGCGAGGTTGAGAGGAGGAGTGCTGTGAACGGGTGCACGGAGAGCTTGGGGGGTATAGAGGCCCCGGAGACCCTTGTGGGGACACAAATCCCCAGTGTGGTTGTCCTGGTGTGTGTGGTGCAAGGTGTGAGTGCGTCCCCGTGTGTGGAAGCGACCCCGTGTGTGAGTGGTGTGGTGGCGATGGTGCCGGAGTGCGTGCTTCCCAGCACGCCGTGTGTGGATGAGGCACCGCGGGTTAGTGCCCCCGCGTGTGTGGATGAAACGGCTAGTGTGAGTGAGGCACCGCGGGTTAGTGCCCCCGCGTGTGTGGGTGAGGCACCGTGTGTGGATGAGGCACCGCGGTTGAGTGCCCCCGCGTGTGTGGATGAGGCACGGAGTGCGAGTGAGGCACCGCGGGTGAGTGCCCCCGCACGCGTGAGTGAACGGCCGAGTGCAAGGGAGACCGTGTGTGTGAGAGAGCGGTATGTGAGGGAGATGTCGGTTGGCATGCGGGAGCACGCAGCCGCGTCTCCCGGTGTGAATGTGATGGAGTGGACTGTGTGCGTCGTGACACGCAGGTATGCGTGTGTGGAATGGAGACTGAGACGGCGACAGAGGAGAGAAAGCCGAGTAGCGGCTGGAGCTATTTCGTGGACCGTGCCGGGTTCACCCAGCAGTGAGCACGCGGTTCGTGCTGTGCAACGCACGAGACCGCCACGTGCTCGCTTGCGAGAGTGAAGTCCCGGTCCGGAAACGCACGCGGTGGATTTGCCGATCCCGCGGACGGACAAAGTTTAGGCAGGTAAATGGATTTGGACCGGACGGGTTCTCCACGCGATCGTGTGTGTTAAGCTCCAACGGGCAAAGCACATGTGTTCGCGTGGGGAACCCCTCGAGACGTGGGGCTTGTTTTTTTATGCGCACGGTGACGTCATGGCTGCACGTGGGGTTGGAATCCGGCAGGAGGGGTATCTCTGCCGGATGGTCCCGTCCAAGGAGGGACGAGGAACACGTGCAGCTGCATGACGTCACGGGCAGGTGCAAAGTGCGCGAGCTCTGAGTTGCCGCGCAGGTGCTGCGCATGGAAAAAAAAAAAAGCAAGCCTCACTTTCGGGTGTACAGGATTCCTGGGCAAGGGGTGAAAGACCCCCTTACCCTGGGCACAGGATGGAAACTAGTTAGGGGGAAGGGTAAGCTTAGTTAGACCGACTTCATGGGGCAGGGGTAAGTCCTCATGGAGTCCGTGGAATGGATTAGTTAGAGGGATTGTAGCCAGATTTAGGTTGGGAAATAAAATGATTTATTTGAGGACATGGACAGACTTGTGGATGTGTAGCGGGAACGTAGCTTAGCTACGTAGTGTTAAATGGAACGTGCTGTAGTTTAAGGGACGACGTGGGAGCACGAGTTAGTTAGGGGATGTAGATAGAAGGATGGCAGAGTTCAGTGGTGTGTGTGTTGAAGAGTTGGTGAGTGAAGTGGAAGCATGTGCTTGGTGAGTGAGTGAGGCCAGCGGGTCTGTGTGAGTGGAGCGAATGGGGAATGCATGGTGCGATGAGTGATTGGGGGGAGGAGTGACTCCCGCCCAAGGGACCCCGGGGTCAGAGTAGAGTGAGTTAGCTGGGTTAGTCAAATTGAAAAATGGAGGTCGTTTTGCTGTTGGTGGGAGTGTAGGCTCGAAGCCCATTTGGAGGGGTGCAGGAGCCCTGTTGACGGGCTTGGGAGCGTGGCTGCGAAAGGTGAGTATCGCTGAGTGGGTACCCCGGGCACCAGGCTAGTCGGCCGCGGTAGGCCATGGGCCCATGGGGGGCCGGGATAGAGTAGTGGGCACGGGTGCGCCTGCTTGGTGCGGGGGCCCGGGGCGCCATTAGCCGCGTGGGCAGTGTTGTGGGCACGGGTGACCCTCGGAAAGGGGCCCGGGAGGCCGGCCTGCCACGTGTGCGTTTCAGGGGAGGTGCCATGGGGGGCACTCCCTGGTGTTAGGGAGCTGGTAGGCTCGGAGGCAGTGTAGTGCCCGGGGGTGCCATAGCGGGAGAATCGGCAGAGGGTCGTGCCTGCCAAAGGGAGCCACGTGTCCCAGCCAGGAGACCGTGTGAGGGCACGGAGAGAAAATTGGGGGGCAAGGCCCGAAATTGTGAGGACACCAACACAGGCGACGGGAATCTGGGTTGTTAGAACCAATAGTTTAAGCGAGAGGCGCTTGTTGAAAGCCCCGGGGTAGTTTAACAGTTAAATGGATAGGGTAGATTAGGAAGTGTACCCCTCCGCACCATCCATCCCCTCGCTCTCGTTGTGGGCCGCTGGACCCACTTTGGGTTAGATCGCCGAACTCTGGGGAGGCCATTCTGAGGCTTCGCTGGGCCTCGACACAGGACGTTAGCTCTCCCTTATTCCCCTCTGGGAAGGGAACGTAGGGGTTTGGAGTAGGCTAGGTGACAGAATAGGTTAGCCGAACAAGGACGATAAAGGGGGTTAGGGGACGATTTATTGTGGGGGAGTAAAAATAAAAACAACAAAAAAAAATAAGTTGGGGCTAAATTGGGGTTTGACAAATTAAGGGAGTGGGTATGTACAGTGACAGGCAAAGGCGATAGGTGGGAGGGAGACAGGTAGGTAGGTCCGAGCCCGCCTTCCAAGTGGCCAGCACCACCGCACTCCCTCCACCAACCTCCACTGAACGGCAAGAGCTGGCCAACTTCATCGGCTGGCCGTGTTTTGCTTCAAGGCGGAGGCCGGCCAACTTCATCGGCAGCTGTTGTTTTGCTGCAAGGCCTGTGCCATCGGCTGGCCGTGTTTGCTTCAAGGCCTGTGCCGGCCAGTTCATCTGCTGGCTGTTTTTCTTCAAGGCCTGTGCCGGCCAGTTCATCTGCCGGCTGTGTTTGCCTGCAGCGGCCTTCTTCTGCGGGCTGTGTTTGCCTGCTGCCTTTGCCATGCCATGCCCACTGCCCACGTTCACCAGCCCCGTTCAATTTTTGCTTTGCCCCCCCCTTGTTCATTTCCATGTGCGCCAGGATCCGCAAGGCAACAGTTTGCAAGCTGCAAGAACTGCCCTGTTGGCAGCTACAACACGGGCCTGCAGTGGCGGCCCGTGCACCGTGTTTGTGTCCATGCATCCATTCGTTGTGCTCATTGCGTGTGCCACTTGAGCTGGCACGGAGACTACGTTTGTGCAGCCCATGCACCGTTGTGGTTCAGTGCGTTCAGCTCAAAAGGGAAGGCCTCGGACTGCGTGTGAGCAGCCAGCCACGTTCCCTGTCACCTGCATTGTTTGAGCCAGAGACTGCATGCGGGCAGCCTGGCTCCCTGCTAACTGCTTTTCTTTTGCAGAGTTCAATGATCCTGGGCCATGGTTTAGTGTAAAATTTGTAAGTTAAGGTTAAGATGTACTGTAAATATGAGTGCGCCCCCCGGCATGTCTGTCTAGCGCCGGCAATTTTATTTAAGTCGTCCGTGTGAGTGAGTTTGTCTAGATAGTGACGCAGCCCTCAGGTTATTTATTTTGGGGACACGAATACCATGAATGTCGCACTCAGGGATCCGTAGGTAAAATGTACTAGGGGAAAACTACACATGATGGCACACGAAAATTTGACGACTCGGGACGAGTCTGTAAAAAGGGGAGGGGGTAGTGTTGTGGTTACCAGATTCGCAAACCACCATTCAGGTCCCTTAGGTGAGGTATCTCGGCAAGTATTTGTGTAGTTAGGCCCAAACCCGTTGTCTAGTGGGAATACATGTCATTTATGCGAGCTGCGACTCTTCAGGATAGCCGTTTTTCTTTTACTATCTTTATTTTGGACCAACCGCCATGATCTAACCACAGCATCAACCACCAACCACAACGCCGCTTCACCACAACCGCCACGACCTTCACGTCACACCTCGCAACCGTAGCATCGCCACCGTTCTTGCCCCGCTGTGGGTACCGGTGTTGGACTCGTGCAGGGCGCACGTTGAACAGCGTGTACAAAATCACGGATTTTGTGCTTCAAAAACGGATCAAAAACGACACACGCCCACTTTTTGCCGTCCAATCGGTGAGCGAGGGGCGATTTGGCCCCGCCTCCAGAACGATCGATATATGCAAATTTGTGGATCAAAAAGCCTTCACGCCCACTTTTTCTCGGGCCAATGGGGAGCGAGGTGAAAGGTCAAAGGGAGGGGGTCAAAGGCGAAGCTACGGGGGGATAAAAAGGACGGTGTTCGTCAGTCACCAAAATGAGAAGGAGTCAAAGGGAGAACGAGAAGGAGAACGAGTCGGAACGGAGGGGACGAGAGTGGAAGTCTGGAGCCCGAAGCCTGCAGTAGCTGGAGAAGCTGAAGAGAGTCGCGAAGGGGAGAGTCGATCGGAGAGTCCAACGAGGAGAGCCCAAAGAAGAGTCCAGGGTGGAGAGTCCAGAGGCGGAGAGGCGGCAGCGGCGAGGGCAGACGAGGGGGTGCTCGCGTCGGTGCCAGGAGCTGCACGCCCGAGGGAGGCCGGCAGCGCGACCTGGCCGAGGTGGAGACGCACACCAGGGATAATAAAGATCCTCTATACCCCGAGCATCAGCAACCCCCTCCTGTTTCCCCCCGCGCTGAGATAGTGCGACAAAGGGGGCCCCTTTTCCCACCCCCTGCCTGACACTGTCCGCGAGGCCCGCGGAGAGAGGCGCCATCGCCGCTCCGCGTCTCATCACCAGACGGGTAGGCGCGACCCGGTCTCGGCCTCAGGCCCGCCTCATTCTTGAGGTATTTCTTTTCCTTGGTTTTGGGTATGTGTTGTCGGCGCAGTCTGTGAAGTAGAATTGTATAAGTGTTGCCGTGTGCTCGGTAGTCGGTATTAGCTCTGCACTGTGTTCTCACTTTTATATTTGCTTTTTGTGTAAATGGAATTGTGTTTTCTTTTTTTTGTGTGCATTTGGTGGAATTGTATTTGTGTGCTTCCCGTGTGCCGCGAATAAATGTGCTTTATTGTTGAACTGTTCTCCCGCTTCGCTTCGTCTTTTCCTCCATTGAATCCTCATCTTGCTTCACGTAAAGGGTTGGTAGTGGGCTGAATACGCCCGATAATTAATCGAACCGTCGAGGTCGACGATAACACCGCTCGGTTATTCTGATAGTACGGAACGGGTCGCTTAAGTGGCCCGTGTCCGAAGTCGACCTGCGGCGAGGTGCGATCGCCCGGTCTACCCTCCGTGTGGGTACTTAGGTAGGTCAAATTTGGCGAGCAACCCTATCCCACGCGGGGGCCGATTGGCACGATCGCGGTGAGACCGAAAGGTCCACCCGTGACTGGTTCCCGGCGTTAGTCCGAGAGGGTCACGACTGGATTGTCCGTCCGGTGGGCGACGTGCCGCGATTCGAGTTACGTGGCCGTCCGCACGCCGGCGGGCGCGAATCCGCAACAATATATATATATATATATATATATATATATATATATATATATATATATATATATATATATACATATATACATATATATATATATTATGCGGATTCGCGCCCGCTATATATATATATATATATATATATATATATATATATATATATATATATATATATATATATATATATATATATATATATATATATATATATATATATATATATATATATATACATACATATATATACATATATATTGTTGCGGATTCGCGCCCGCCGGCGTGCGGACGGCCACGTAACTCGAATCGCGGCACGTCGCCCACCGGACGGAAAATCCAGTCGTGACCCTCTCGGACTAACGCCGGGAACCAGTCACGGGTGGACCTTTCGGTCTCACCGCGATCGTGCCAATCGGCCCCCGCGTGGGATAGGGTTGCTCGCCAAATTCGACCTACCTAAGTACCCACACGGAGGGTAGACCGGGCGATCGCACCTCGCCGCAGGTCGACTTCGGACACGGGCCACTTAAGCGACCCGTTCTGTACTATCGGGATAACCGAGCGGTGTTATTCGTCGGCCTCGACGGTTCGATTAATTATCGGGCGTCTTAGCCCACGACCAACCCTTTACGTGAAGCAAGATGGGGATTCAATGAAAGAAATGACGAAGCGAAGCGGGAAAACAGTTCAACAATAGCACATTTATTTCGCGATGAACGGAAAGCACACATATACAATTCCACCAAAAGCACATGTAAAAGAAGAAGACAAAAAGCAAATGCAACAATGCAGATCTATCCGACTACCGGGCACTCGGCAACACTTATACAATTTTACTTCACAGACGGCGCCGACAACACATATTCCCAAAGCAAAAGAAAAGAGAACCACCCTCCAGGATGAGGGGGTAGGCGGGCCTGGGGCCGAGACCGTGTCGGGCCTACCCGTCTGATGATGAGACGCGAAGTGGCGGTGGTGCCTCAACTCCGCGGGCCTCGCGGACAGTGTCTGGTAGGGGGTGGGAAGGGGGCCCCCTTTGTCGCACTATCTCAGCGCGGGGGGAAACAGGAGGGGGTTGCTGATGCTCGGGGAAAGGAGGATTTCACAAAATCTCGGGTCCCACGACGAGCGTCTCCACCACGACCTCGGTCGCGCCGCCGGCCTCTCCCTCCGCAGTTCCCCGAATCCGACGCGAGCACCCCCTCAACCGCCTTCGCCGCCGCCGCCTCTCCACAGCTTCGTCCGATCGCCCTCTCCGTCTCCTCTCTTGACTCGTCCCAACTCTTCACTGGCTCCGCGAACTCCCAACTGCGAACTGCCCTCTTCTGACGAACGCAGTCGTTTTTATAAGCCCCGTGGCTTCGCTCTTTCACCCTTGACCCCCTGCCTTCGACCCTTCACCTCTCTTGCTGGCTCCCCATTGGCCCGAGGAAAAGTGGGCGTGAATGCTTTTTGATCCATGAATTTGCATATAGCGACCGCCCTCCAACGCCCTGGAGGCGGGGCCAAATCGCTCCTCGCTCACCGATTGGACGGAACAAAAGTGGGCGTGAGTCGTTTTTGATCCGTTTTTCTGCGGAAAGTCCGTGATGTTTTTGAACACGCTGCTCGGTGCGCACCCCGCACGAGTCCAGCATCGGTGCCCACGAGTGGCACGAGATGACGGTGATGCGATGGTCGCGAGTTGTGACGGTAAAGGTCGTGGCGGTTGTGGTGAAGCGGCGTTGTGGTTGGTGGTTGTTGTTGTGATGGCTGTTGAGACGTGGTTGGTGGTGGTAATAATGGCGGCTAGTCCAAAATAAAGATAGTAAAAGAAAAACGGCTATCCTGAAGAGTCGCAGCCCTCATGAATGACATTTATTCCCTCGAGACAACGGGTTTGGGCCTAACTACACATATACTTACCGAGATATCTCACCTAAGGGACCTGAATGGTGGTTTGCGAATTTGGTCAACCACAACAATATATATATATATATATATATATATATATATATATATATATATATATATATATATATATATATATATATATATATATATATATATATAGTATTTTTAAAGCACTAACTCATGAACTGACTCACTCACTGATATAAATGTTTCATACCTTAAAGGTGGGGTATAAAGCTGAAATTCTCCACAATGTTGCAACTCGAAGCCAACATCCCAGCAAAAATCATAAAACAGTCAAAAAAAAATTTCCTGCAAATGACAAAAGCCACGGATAAAAGACTGCCAGTGCAGACTCGCTCTGCTCACTGCAGGTTATGTCAGGTCAGGTCAGAAAGGGGAACATGCGCCAGAGCAGTGCGTCGCTGCATCCACTTTCCGCCGGTACTCCAGGAGCCTCTGTCTGGCCATCTCCCAGGCAGATGCCTGGCCCATCCCCATCTCCTTGAGATGCTGATCAACCTGCTGTACCCACGAGGCACGTGGTCAGCATATCTGCATCCTACACTGACAAGGCTCCCATGCTGAGAGAATCTTGTGAGCAGGATCAGCATCAGGAAAATGAGCCCCATGACCACACAACTGCAACTGATGCTTGCAACTGCAACAGTTATCAATTTTAATCTTAAAAGAAACCTTTAAACTCGTGTCCTCCCCACGGTCCGGCAGCACCATGTAAAGTTTCCGCCGAAAGCTCATCACGTGCTTTGCCTTGTCATGGCGGCACCTGAGGGGGATCATCGAGATCTTTGAAACAATTTTCCCGTAACGAGACAAAACAGAGACAAGTTGTTGATTCGACACGAAAGGAGGAACGTTAGGGACGATTATTTTCATTGTCGGGACATCCATCGGGGAGGCCATAACAAAGTAACCACTCTGTGTGGTTAACCTGGAACTCACGACATCGTGAACAAGACGAACATCGGAAAACGAATACCACGACCTTCTGATTCATGCGTGACGCAGCACGTACATGCTCAATGCCAATAACGTCTCCAACGGCCAAAACAATCTCCTCAGTAAGAACCCCTTTGGGGGGGGGACACAAATTCGAGCGTTTTTACGAGTAAGTACCTCGAAAGCAGCATCGTGCAGCGAGCGAGCCGCCGCCATGTTACAACCAAGACGCGACGCACATCGTCTTCCTCACTGAGGAAGAGGAAGTTAACAATGCAATCCTACTTTCCCGAAATTGGGGAAAGAGGGCACGAACTCAACAAAATAAGGAAAGGCAAGCAAAATAAAAACCAAAATAAAGCAGGTTTAAAGTGAAAGGCTTTTAAATAATTAATGGACGAACAGGGCACCGCCCAAAAACAGGCGATACCCTGACTAGCGCCACAACGAGAGAGAGCTCTCTCTCTCTCTCTCTCTCTCTCTCTCTCTCTCTCTCTCTCTCTCTCTCTCTCTCTCTCTCTCTCTCTCTCTCTCTCTCTCTCTCTCTCTCTCTCTCTCTCTCTCTCTCTCTCTCTCTCTCTCTCTCTCTCTCTCTCTCTCTCTCTCTCTCTCTCTCTCTCTCTCTCTCTCTCTCTCTCTCTCTCTCTCTCTCTCTCTCTCTCTCTCTCTCTCTCTCTCTCTCTCTCTCTCTCTCTCTCTCTCTCTCTCTCTCTCTCTCTCCCCTCTTCCACACAGAGAGGAAACACGGGAAAAGCTCACAAACAAAAAAAACACGAGCACAGAGGGATGAAATGGGGAAACACAAACCGGCACAACGGAGGATGGGCACTCACGACGCGAAGTGAACAGCCGCCATGACAGTACACACAACGAACCAACAGCCAGCAGGGGGTGAGAGAGAGTGTGTGAGAGTGAGAGTGAGAGTGAGAGTGAGAGAGAGAGACTTTTGTAGACTTTTATTACAAAAGTATCAAAACACACCAGAAAAAGCATACTCCATAAAAACAAATCCAAATGATTTTACAGCAAAAAAAATTCAACAAAAGCAATACAAACAAGGGTGTCTGTTCATGTCAAAACACACCACTAAATAATACATAAAAGCAAAATGTCAGTGTAAGTACTTTACACTTTTACAAACAGATTCCATCACGAAAAGAAACTCAAAACCTCATCAGTGTACCACTGATCACCCACAATATCCAGGCTCAAAAGAGAAGCCTGCTCCATTTTTACTCGTGCAGAAACCATACCTTTAAAGCACATTTTCATTTTTCCCCTTCAATTTTGCTTTCCTGGTATTCTAAATTGCCAGTTTAGCAATGCCCAACAGAAAACACAAAAACGAGAGGACTGGTTTACTTTTATAATTCCCCCCGATTCCATAAATAAAGACTGGAAAGGAAAAAACAAAATTAAATTTATATAAAAGCTGTTGAAGGAAGAGAGAGAGGGGTACCAATCTCTTACATTCAATAAAAACGTGGGCAACATTTTCAATCAAATTACAAAAAGGACAAGAAATTAGAACAGAAAAATTAAACTTATGGAGAAATGTCTGTGTGACCAGGGCTTGATGTGCTTGTCTCCAATTCAGGTCTCCAGTTCACCCAAGAGTTGGAGAACGATACATTTTGTTCCACACTGGAGTTAAAAAAGCTCCTGCAGGTAAGGTCTCATTCCACCGATTTTTCAACAGTTTTGTAAAACCAGGTATACATGCTTCCAGACATATGTTGTAGATAGCCGTTTTCCCCATGACGTGAAACACCACCAACTTCCTCTAAGTTTGAGGAGAACACACCCTCTTGTTTTTTTTGAGGCAATTTGAAGTTCAGGGAAATAGAGACGTGAGTCTACCACTTCATCCACTCCAGTCCACCCGATGATTAGTCTATGAAAGGTTTGAATTACTGCTTTCAAGACATTTTCCACAATACGAGCAGAACGAACACCAGTTGTTAATGAAAGTGAGCTTACAGGTAGCCAGGCATTCAAGGATGGCTGCAACAGGTCTCGCACTGTTTATTCCGACACTGGTGAAACAATGCATAAACGACCTGGAGGTTGAAATTCTAGAGAATAAAGGATTCCGAACTAATGGCTAATGTACAAACTTTTGGGCATCGTATGATACCTCTAAACGTTGCACTCCGAGGACTTGCCAAGCATTCAAAAGGCTCTGATGAAAACTGGGGAGCTGAGACATGTCAACGTGTTGCAGGTCAATGAGGAAAAGTTCACGGTCATATTTCAGACCTTCTGCTTTCTGCAACCAAGCATTTGTGAGAGGTCGCCAAGGAACGTACTCACTGTACAGCAAGCGCTTTATCGTGAAAATCCGGAATGCCGTTATCCGACTTGGGATATGCATCAGATTTTGACCACCCACATTTTGGGGTCTGCAGACCATGTCTGGGACCAGCCAATGGTGGCCACCCCAGAAAAAAAATCAGTCAGAACCCTCTGAATGCCTGTGACCAAGTATCTCAGAGGTTCAAGTGGGATAACTCTATGACAAATAAATGGAACCACCAGGTTATTTATGATTGACACCCGTGTCTTAAGCGAGAGATGTTGGTACAATCTTTTCCACCTTGCCAGTTTCAATTTAATTATTTCCAGGAAGTTCTCCCAATTTTTTTGTTCATGTGCTTCAATTCCGAGAAATAAGCCTAAATATTTAAACCCCTCACTACTCCACTGTATTCCGCCTGGTAAAACAGGCAGGGACGAGGAAGGAGATCTGGGGCCCACCCAAAAAGCTACACTTTTTTCTAATTTACCCTTGCAGTAGAAGCAAGCTCAAACAGGGTAAGGCAACGAGAGACCTCAGAAACATCTTTTTGATTTGCAATAGCAACACAAATATCATCAAGATAAGCTGAAACAACGACTTTGGAGTTTTGTGAAAGAGACTCCTAACACTGAGTAGAGCTCATAAAGGTTCAATGGATAGATTGTAGAGCATGCCTGATAGCGCACAGCCCTGATGGATGCCTCGCTGAAAGGGGAAAGAGTGACAAAGATTATTATTAACCTTCAGCAGACAAGATGCATTTTTGTCCAATAACTTAACATAAGCAATAAATTTTTCCCCAAACTCTGTTCTCCTTAATATATCAAACAAAAAAGAATGGTTAACACTGTCAAAAGCTTTTTCTTGATCGAAAAGTAATAAACCAAAACTGAGAGATGCAGTTCGATCGAAACTGATCAAGTCTCTCACACAAAAAATATCATAATAAATATGGAACGTTCTGGAACACAGTATGACTGATCAGTGCCAATCAAGAAAGAGATGACTTCCTTTAGACGGGTTGCAAGTGCTTTTGACAATATTTTATAGTCCGTGTTGAGGAATGACACAGGCCGCCAATTTGCAGTCACATGCAGGTTTCCTTTCTTCAGAAGGAGACACAAAACTGCCCTCCAGCAGCTCAGTGGCAATTCACCTTGTTCAACACTCTCCTGAAAGACCTCAAGAAAAGTAGGGCCTAGAATGTCCCAGAAAGCCTTATAAAATTCAGCCGGAAGGCCGTCTAGTCCAGGGGCTTTCCCATCCTTGGTATCCTTGAGCGCAGCAGTAAGTTCTCCAAGAGAAATGTCAGGCTCAAGCAATTGTTGTTGGTCTTCAGACAGAGAAGGGAGCTGTTCAAGCATCGCATTCCTGTTCTCCTCATTCACAGCTCTTTTTGCGAAGAGTTCAGAAAAATAGTCTTGTAGTTCATGCTCAATAGCACTTTGGGAGGTCAACAAATGACCGTTTTTTCCAAATTGAAGAACCCTTTGTTTGGTGTGTCAAGTTGGATTTTTTTCGTTCCGCAGTCGGACGAAAGCACCGGCCGCCCGCTCTTTCACCATTTCAGCCAGAAGGGTCCTTTTCTCTGACAACTGCTGGACATTCATGCTAAACAATCCAGCTTTCTGCTCACAGATAAGTATATCGTTTTTTTAAAGAAGATATCACACCAAAAGCGTTGTATGTGCTGTTGGAGCAGTATTGTTGGCAAAAACATTTAATTTGGGACTTTGTGCAGTCCCACTATTGTCTGAAGTTCAAATATGAACCCTTTTGTGACTCGCATTTTTCCCATACCATTTTAAAAGCTTCTATAAAATGTGCACTTTGTAGAAGTTTCAAATTAAAAGTCCAATATGCACTTCCACAGACATGATGAGGAAAGCCACACACCATAACAATCATGTGATGATCGGAAAAACCAGACGGCCTGATATGAGTTCTTAACAATGTTTACCATTTCATGATTAACATAAAATCTGTCAAGGCGAGCCATCGTCAAAACATTTCTTGATGCACAAACCCATGAAAACTGACGGATATTACGGTTTTGTACCTGCCATGTATCCACCAGTTTAAACTTTTTGACTGGCTGTGCCAAATGCCTTGCACTGGGTGGATGAGGCTCATAAGTGTTCTGATCAAGTTGTGGGTTGAGGGTGCAGTTGTATTCACCGCCCAGACACAACAACATGGTCAAGTCAATGGTGCTTACAAACTCTGCCAACTTGTACAGAAAGGCACCTCTTTCAGAGTTAGCACTCGGACAGTAAACATTTGTCATGCAAATCTTTAGGTTATTACTAACAAATTGCACAGACAGTAAGTAACCTTTGCAAATTTCCTTACAAGTAATCTCCGAAGGCTGGAGTCAAGGATGCAACACTATTGCCACACTCAATAAGCGCACTTGAGAAAAAAGACAACCTTTAAAGATTCTACACCAATCATCCTCAGAAGACTGATTTGCATGCGTCTCCTGTAGCATTAGCACATCAATTTTTTTTTCATTTTGAAAGAGCTGAAACACCTGGAGGCAACGCACACAACTGCGGCCTCCATTGATGTTCAGGGATGCTACTTTTATCTCCATTCTGTTAGTTATTCTTGAAGCTCTTTACCAGCCCGAGTAACACATTTTCTTAACCTTTGGAATTGGGGATCCGACATGTTAACCTGATAACGTTCACAAATCATACTCCTTGCAGTTTTAATGAAATCGTGTAGATTCTGGAAGTAATCTTTGATTTTTACATGTCTTTTCCTGAATGTATCATCCAGGAATTTAATTACATTTTCTTGAGACACTAAGGTTGTGTCATTTCCCCCCTCATCATCGAGACCATAATAGGCCATGGGCCAGATATGGCCACCGTGCCCCCCCCCCACCTCCCAGCAAGCCTATGGTTTTCTGAATCCCCTGGATATACTGAACACTAATGTGAATGTTAACATTGAAAATTTTGGGATGCACTACCTGTTTTGACCTTTTGAATAGAGGTCCCCTAAAATTATACTTTTATCGATTTGCGTTGAATTTAATTTATGGATGGAATCAAAATGGTCTGCAGAAGGCCCAAATCATATCAAATATACATGTATGATGCATCAAATTGAAGATAATTGCATTCTGATCATCTATATATGTCAAACAGTGTTGTTCATTAAATCTAAATGAAATTATATACATTTGAATATATATTCCCGATCTTTCGAATAAACACAAAATCAACACTGTATTCCTCAATGAATATATTTGACATTATATGAATTTTATTGCAGGTACAGACTATTCAATGATAGTGAGAAACGGTATTAATTACCTTTTATTTTTTCGAAAATATCAAGCAACTATTATGAAAATATAGAACGTTATCACACAATAAGCATCAAACGGGTATTCAGACAAATAATGTATTCAATCAAAATACACATTTGTGGTCACTTTTTATGGAACATTACTAAACAAACTATTACCATGATTACAGAGAATTAGTTATAATACCTCACAAAACATTATTTAATCGTATATTTTGAAAACAAACAAAAAAATCCAAGATGGCCACCATCAGCATCACCAAACTACAAGATATTTCACTGCACATAAACATTTCCAGTCTATATCTCCATAATCCGGATCATGTCAGTTCCCTGCAATACAAGAATATTTTACGTGCAGTATTTCATTATCCTTCATATTTCTTCCCATATTCATCAATCATATTTCCAAACATACATCTACAACTTTCAGTGCCAATGCAGACTGCAGAAAGGATACGTTTCAGAGTGAATAAAATAGTGTTTATATTTGCATTATATTCGCATCATATTGAATACAATATTCAAGGAACTCAATAACATAACCAAATCTCAAACATGGTACGTATTTAAATACAACATATATTATAAACAATTCAAAACAGAAGTATACTCCAATAGAAATGAATGTTCCTGTCGTTAACGTGAATTACAACTAATCCTACTCATTGTCAGACTCTGAGCTGTCTCCATTAAGACAGTCCGATTCGTCTAGAATGTCCGAGTCAGAGTCCGAGTCATTGAAGTTTGCTGAATCTTCAGCGATGTCTGCCAACTGCTGTGGCAGGACCCCTCCCTCGTACCAAAGAGGCTCCAGCTAACCCTCAACTAAAATCCACCCATGTCCATCACTTGGCTCAGGGATCTCAAGATTTGCAACATGGGCTCTTTTCCAAATGCCAAGTTAGAAGTTGACTCTCCGGATGTGTTACTCCAGGCTCTTCTTGCATGGAGGGAGAGTGCCCATCTCAACTGTGCTCGAACGGGAGAGACGGTCATCATCTTTCACATACAGCTCATTCATTTTCATGAACTGCAACTCATCGACGCTCCGAGTACAAGGTCTTCCATATAACAGACAGGTGAACTCATCCAGGTCATCCATCGGGTCGTCGGGTACTTCCCACATGTCTCCTAATCTAGCTAGAACTGGTATAAACTTAGGCAGCCTAGAAAGTGTCTTCAGTGGCTTCACCTTGACTCGACCCTTGAAAGCGCTAGTCGAGTCGCAGCCACTGAATACATGAAGAGGCATTATTGCTGTTGAATGCTGTGTAGAATAACCAGAGGCAATTTTGGTCACGTCGATAAGCCTCTTCTTGTTCCCGGTACCTGTGTCAAACAAGATCGTCACATCTGTCATAGTTGCAGCGTAGTGCATGAGGATGACAAATATATCACTATCTGGACTCTTCACCCTGATGTGGCTGTACTTCTGACTCCTGGCATACTCGCAATACAGAATGATTGGAGAATCAGTTTCTTCTTGAGTGGATTTTGGGATGTTCAGTTCTCTGTTACACGTTGATAGACCGTCTTCAGATGTCAGTAGATATGCTGATCCACCACAAGTCACAATTACCTTCCTCCCGTGTAACTTGCTGGCACATGCGTCTTGGCTCCAGAGTCGAGTGAGGAGTTTAATGAACTGTTGCTTGTTCTCATCATTACTCAAGAAGAACTTCCAATCTGCAGGTTTTTTAGTGTTTCCCCCCTTCAGAATCAGTTTGTCCCTGGATCCTCTCCTCAGTCGTTCCATCGCCTTCACAGAATTGGGTACGTAGCTATCTGTGCTAAACACAACGTCACCTGACTTCGGCAGGATGTTGAACACTTTTTCGCATATCTGGCTGAAGTTACCTGGTATCTCCTTTCGGAAGTAGAAACAGGCATTGCCATCAAAAATGACAAGTGTTTCGTCATTCAGAGTTTGGGCGGCATCCTCTTGGTCTTTCGTCAGGAAAGTGAAGGACTTTTGATTTATCTGTTTTGGCCATGAAACCATCAGCAGTGCCAATACTGTATGATACAGGAGTGAGTGGGTAGGTGAGAAGTTCTCTCAGGTCCAGTTGTATACCTTGGTTTTGTGATTTCATGAACAGCTGGAAAATGATGTTTCCCTTTTGTTGGTACTGTACAACTTTGTTCTTAGTGGTTGTAACTTTGCTGCTCTTGTTCATATCAGCGAGAGTTTTCAAGTTGAGATGCTTGACTGGCTCAAAGAAGTCCCGTCCTGTTTACAAACGTGTGGTAATGAAGGCTTCATTAACATCATTGCCTGCCTGCTCGGCTCTCAAGACATCTTTCTGGACTTCTTCAGATGCTGTGGTGCCCGACGAGAGGATCATTAGATGATTTTTGCTTTTGACCTCGAAAGGATTCATGAAGCTTTCAACTGCTTCTTGTGTTCTTTCCACCAGCGTCTCTCCCTTCAGGATCTCGGATGGACGAAGATCATGGTGCTTGGTTCCTGCTGTCGTTCCAGATAACATGTTGGCCATGCTCAGGGTGGTGTTGACATCCTGGGATCGAGCATGGGTTGTTCGAACCCAGCGTTGGTATGTGTCATAATTCGTCAGGAGGCCTGAGACACCTGTGGCACTGCCACCAGCTCCTCCATGGGACTTGGCATGACACATAAAAGTTTCTTCCATGGTTTTGTCAACCGCATATCGATTACCGGGAATGAATCATTGAGCAACACGAATAGCCCCTCTCTTCAAGAGCTCCGTAGCACCAGGATGCGACAACTCAATGTTGGCAATGAATGTAGAGAAGGCCAGATATCTGGCATAATTGTGACCCCCGAAACTGAAGAAGAGGCTCGTCATCTGTTGCGTGCAGTGCGCGTAAAAGGAGGAAGTTGTTGTGTTTAATTGCATGGATGAGAGACATCACTAACCGTACATGGTCCATGTACGATATCCACAGTTGACCAGTCTTGCCTAGATGCCCGGACTTCACGCTCTCTCGATACTTCTGACAGCCATCAAGGTGATTCTGTATTGCAGGATCAGACTGGGCTGTTTCCAGGGAATCATTCGAAGGAGAATTCTGTACATCCTGCTGAATCTTCTTTGATTCCTCTGGAAATGATGTTAATACCTCGTCTTCACTGATGCTCACAAGGTACTGTGACAGTAGAAGTCTCTCAAGACATTCCACTAAGATCTTATGACAGTGCATTGCTCCATCATAGTGCTTATCAGAGAGCACTCCTTGAAGAGAACCTGAAGATATCAACCCTGCTTCCAGCAAGATGTCGGAGAGGCCCAAACCATTCATCTTCTTCCATAAAAGTGACCACAAAATAATGTGTATTTCATCAAAATGTGGTTGTATGAAAACATTATTTGTCTGAATACCCGTTTGATGCTTATTGTGTGATAACGTTGTATATTTTCAGAATAGTTGCTTGATATTTTCGAAAAATAAAAGGTAATTAATTCCGTTTCTCACTATCATTGAATAGTCTGTACCTGCAATAAAATTCATATAATGTCAAATATATTCATTGAGGAATACGAAGTGTTGATTTTGTGTTTATTCGAAAGATAGGGAATATATATTCAAATGTATATAATTTCATTTAGATTTAATGTACAACACTGTTCGACATATACAGATGATCAGAATGCAATTATCTTCAATTTGTTACATCATACATGTATGTTGGATATGATTTGGGCCTTCTGCATGCCATTTTGATTCCATCCGTAAATTGAATTCGTCGCAAATCGATAAAAGTGTATTTTTAGGGTACCCCTATTCAAAAGGTCAAAACAGGTAGTGCATCCCAAAATTTTCAATGTTAACATTCATATTTGTGCTCAGTATATCCAGGGGATTCAGAAAAACATAGGTTTGCTGGGAGGTGGAGGGGGGGGTGCACGGTGGCCATATCTGGCCCATGGCCAAAAAGCATGAATTGTGGGGTAGAAGAGGTTTCGGCTGAATCAAGTGCTTCATCTATGGCCTCTCCTATTACTTGTGCAACACAAACTTTTGGCCCAAGAGATCCCATGGGAACAGAGAGTTCTGCCCTGTTTTTACCGACCCCTCCAAATTTGCCTTGTCCATGTCCTTCCCCTCCACATCCCTTACATCATCATCTGTGAGGAAGGTGTTAACATTTAACTCACAGGGATTTTCCCCCTTTATCTATTTCCCCATCACTGTCAGACATAGCTGTTAACTCATCTGAACAAGTTTGGCTAACAGGACAAACACTTAAAACATCCTGAGATACCTCACTGTTCTCTGTGTCCCGCTCTGAGTCGGCCAGTGGAGCAAGCGAAGTTTCCATATCCGCACACGACTCCGGTACCACCAAGGGGTTTCCAATGTGAGACGTGGCTTGGAGGTCCACCGAGCCTGACACGATCTGGACCTTATTCTGCTCCTTAGCATCAAAGGCATCAACATTTTACCGTTTTTGGCCTTTTTTCCTGGTATCCGTAACAGATACCTCCATATCGTCCAAATTGTCCTGCACAGTGGATGGTTAAGGAGAGGAAGCAACCACTTTCATTTCCTCGTTTGGTGGGGGTGGATTAATTACGTCACACCCTGTCTCCAACACGATTCCACACCCTCTCTCCAACGCCGGTCGGGGTGGACGAGTCCAATTCGTCGAACACCTCAGCCGGTGGGCGGGGCGGGGCTGGGCTCCCGATTCACCTTCTCCCCATTAGTTTGTGGTGAGGAAGAATCGTTCACTGAACCTTCACTTTTTTGCGGCGGAACCGCATTGGGACAAACACTCTTCACGTGCCCGTAAGCTCCACACCCAAAACACGTTATAACCTCTGAGGAGGCAAACATTTTATATTCAAAACCGTTAATTTTTACATTTAGCACGACATTCAGTGTTTTCCCCTTTTCAGGTAGTATCATATAAACCACTCTTTTAAAGGACATGACGTGTTTATATTTATCGCTAACATGACGCATCGGCACCATTGAGATCCTCTACACAACCTTACCGAACTTGTTTAACTGGTTACACAAGTCCTGATTCCTTATAAATGGTGGAATATTATTAATATTAACTTTAACTGTTGGGGCCTGTAAAGCGAACACAGAGAGGTAAGTGTTCGGTTCGATAAACAGGCCATGCTGAACCACCGTGGCGACCATGTGTTCCTCCGACACAAACACCACAAACTTCTTATTCATGTGAGAAGCAGCACGAATATTATGTAAAACAACGATGTTACCAATGGTGGAAAATACATCGTTAAGTTCCACCTCACTGGGAGGGAAGAAAAAAACAGCGTGTTTACGAGTTAGTGACTCGAACATCTCGACACGGAAACGTTCACCCGCCATTCTAACTAAGGAAACAAGTTAGTAAACTTTATCGAGAGAATAAAGCGTTTCACAAGCACCAATAAATCAATCGATTAAAGTCGAGAATCAATAAAGAACACGGTCGCAGTGAGAGAGAAAAACCTCCCCCGGCGGCCATGACAGGCCTTCGGCCTACGATTTTCTCGACAAGAGACCGTGGACTCTCCCACCCCACCAGTCTTCTCCCCCTTCCCCTCTTCTCCCCCTCCTCTCACCTCTTCTCCCTCCTCCGCCCCACCTCTTCTCTCCCCTCCTCCCCTCCCTCTTCTCCCCTCCCTCTTCTTCCCCCTCCTCCCCTTCTCCCCCTCTTCTCCCCTCTTCCTCCGACCTCTTCTCCCCCACTCCTCTCCCCTATTCCTCCTCTCCCCACTCCTCTCCCCCCTCTTCTCCCCCCTTTTCTCTCCCCCTCCTCCTCCTCTTCTCTCCCCCTCATCCTCCCCCTCTTCTCCCCTCACCTCTTCTCTCCCCCTCCTCCCCCTTCTTCTTCCCCTCACCTCTTCTCTCCCCCTCCTCCCCCTTCTTCTTCCCCTCACCTCTTCTCCCCCTCCTCCCCCTCTCCTCTCCTCTCCCCCCTCTCCTCTCCTCTCCCCTCTCCTCTCCTCTCCCCCTCTCCTCTCCTCTCCCCCTCTCCTCTCCTCTCCTCTCTCCTCTCTCCTCTCCCTCCCCCTCTTCCTCTCCCCTCCCCCTCTCACCCTCTCCCCTCCCTCCTCTCACCCCTCTCCCCTCCCCCTCTTCCTCTCCCCCTCTCCCCTCTCTCTCCTCTTCCGCTCTCCCCTCCCCCTCTTCCTCTCCCCTCTCCCCTCTCTCCCCTCCCCCTCCTCTCCCCCCTCTCCCCCTCTCCTCTCCTTTCCTCTCCTTTCCTCCCTCTCCCCTCTCCCCTCCTCTCCTCTCCCCCTCTTCCCCCTCTTCCTCTCCCCCCCTCCCCTTCCTCTCCCCCTCTCCCTCCTCTTCCTCTCCCCCTCCCTCCTCTTCCTCTCCCCCTCTCCCTCCTCTTCCTCTCCCCTCCTCTCCTCTCCTTTCCCCCTCTCCCCCTCTTCCTCTCCCCCCTCTTCCTCTCCCCCTCTCCCTCCTCTTCCTCTCCCCCCTCTTCCTCTCCCCCCTCTCCCTCCTCTTCCTCTCCCCTCCTCTCCTCTCCCCCTCTTCCTCTCCCCTCCCCTCTCCCCCCTCCTCTCCCTCCTCTTCCTCTCCCCCTCTCCCTCCTCTTCCTCTCCCCTCCTCTCCTCTCCTTTCCCCCTCTCCCCCCTCTTCCTCTCCCCTCTTCCTCTCCCCCCTCTTCCTCTCCCCCTCTCCCTCCTCTTCCTCTCCCTCCTCTTCCTCTCCCCCTCTCCCTCCTCTTCCTCTCCCCTCCTCTCCTCTCCCCCTCTTCCTCTCCCCTCCCCCTCTCCCCCTCCTCTCCCCCTCTCCCTCCTCTTCCTCTCCCCCCTCTTCCTCTCCCCCTCTCCCTCCTCTTCCTCTCTCCTCCTCTCCTCTCCCCCTCTTCCTCTCCCCTCCCCCTCTCCCCCTCCTCTCCCGTTCTCCCCCCTCTTCCTCTCCCTCTCCCCCTCCTCTCCCGTTCTCCCCCTCTCCCCTCTCCCCTCCCCCTCTTCCTCTCCCTCCTCCCCCTCCCTTCTTCCTCTCCCCCTCTTCTCTTCCTCTCCCCTCTCCCCTCTCCCCTCCCCCTCTCCCCCTCCTCTCCCCCTCGCCCCTCCCCTCTCTCCCCTCCTCTCCCCTCCCCCTCTCCCCCTCCTCTCCCCCTCTCCCCTCCCCCTCTCTCCCCCTCCTCTCCTCCTCTCCCCTCCCCCTCTCCTCTCCCCCTTTCTCCCCCTTCTTCTTCCCCCTCACCTCTCCTCTCCTTCCTCTCCCCCTCTCCTCTCCCCCTCTCCTCTCCCCCTCTTCCTCTCCCCTCCCCTCTTCCTCTCCCCTCCCTCCCCTCCACCCCTCTATGCCCTCCCCCCTCTATGCCCTCCCCCTCTTCTCCCCCCTTCCTTCTTCCCCCTCCCCTCTCTCCCCCTCCTCTCCTCCTCACCCCTCCCCCTCTCCTCTCCCCCTTTCTCCCCCTTCTTCTTCCCCCTCACCTCTCCTCTCCCTCCTCTCCCCCCCTCCTCTCCCCCTCTCCTCTCCCCTCTTCCTCTCCCCTCCCCTCTTCCTCTCCCCTCCCTCCCCTCCACCCCTCTATGCCCTCCCCCCTCTATGCCCTCCCCCTCTTCTCCCCCCTTCCTTCTTCCCCCTCACCTCTTCTCTCCCCCTCCTCTCCTCTTCTCTTCTCCTCTCCCCCCTCTTCTCCCCTCCTCTTCTCCCCCCTTCCTTCTCCTCACCTCTTCTCTCCCCCTCCTCTCCCCTCTCCCCTCCCCCTCTCTCCCCCTCCTCTCCTCCTCTCCCCTCCCTCTCCCCCTTTCTCCCCCTTCTTCTTCCCCCTCACCTCTTCTCTCCCCCTCCTCTCACCCCTCTCCTTCCCTCTCCCTCCTCTCCTCTCCCTCCTCTCCTCTCCCCCTCTCCTCTCCCCCTCTCCTCTCCCCCTCTTCCTCTCCCCTCCCCTCTTCCTCTCCCCTCCCTCCCTTCCACCCCTCTATGCCCTCCCCCCTCTATGCCCTCCCCCTCTTCTCCCCCTTCCTTCTTCCCCCTCACCTCTTCTCTCCCCCTCCTCTCCTCTTCTCTTCTCCTCTCCCCCTCTTCTCCCCTCCTCTTCTCCCCCTTCCTTCTCCTCACCTCTTCTCTCCCTCCTCCTCTCCTCCTCTCCCCCTCTCCCCTCCCCCTCTCCTCTCCTCCCTCCCCTCTCCCTCCCCCTCTCCTCTCCTCCCTCCCCTCTCCCTCTCCCCTCCCTCCCACTCCTCCCCCTCTTCCTCTCCCCCTTCCTTCTTACCTCTTCTCTCCCCCCTCCTGCCCTCCTCTCCTCTCCCCCTTCCTTCTTCCTCCTCAGCTCTTCTCTCCCCCCTCCTGGCCTCCTCTCCTCCCCCCTCTCCTCCCCCTCTCCTCTCCTCTCCCCCCTCTTCTCCCCCTTCCTTCTTCCCCTCACCTCTTCTCTCCCCCGCCCCTCCTCTCCTCTCCTCTCTCCCCCGCCCCTCCTCTCCTCTCCTCTCCTCTCTCCCCCTCTCCTCTCCTCTCCTCCCCCCTCTTCCTCTCCCCCTCTCCTCTCCCTCCCCCTCTTCCTCTCCCCCTCTCCTCTCCCTCCCCCCTCTTCCTCTCCCCCCTCCTCTTCTCTCCCTCCTCCTCCTCTCCCTCCTCTCTCTCTCTCTCTCTCTCTCTCTCTGAAACACGAACACATGGGAAACGAAAAATGTGGATAAGTTGTCCGTATGAGTCTGTTAGTTTCGAGACACAACACACTAGGTTATTTATTTTTGGGACATGTTTTCAAAATGTCGCACTCAGGGATCCAGAGGTAAAAGGAACTAGGGGAACCGACACCTGCATGCCACACGAACGTTAATGACTCGGGTCAAGTCTCGCAAAAGGGAGGGAGGGGAGTGTTGCGGTTCTTGGAACCGCATGCATACAACAGATAGGTCTCCCAAGAGAGTTATGCCATTATTATACGTGTAGATAGCCCCCTTCCTTTTGTTTATCGGGAGCACAGGGAGTGCATTGTGATGATCTAATAGTTAGGGTTGCGAAATCATTTCCCCCTTCATTTCATTCCCACTCTTTTTCTTTTCTTTCCTGGGATAAATCGGTCACGTGCGCTTTCGCTGTAAGGTGGGCAAACTGCCGTGCCGCCGTGAAGGATTCGCTGCACCGGTGTCTCGTTTCCGGGCGAGCTCGAAACCCGGCATGTGAGGCGAGTGACGTGCGCTCGGTGCTGGACTGTCGATTTGAGCTTCCAATAAGCTGGCGGGCCACATGAGGGGTCGGAGCCAATCGGATCGCCCGATTCGGGCGATGATGTTTGGATTCGGCATGGCCCCTCCCCCCCGAGCTTCGGGCCCTATAAAAGACGGAGAAGCTCCTCCGTCGTGTGTGTGTGTGTTTACACGCGGTGTGTTCCTGTTTCCGCCTCCTGCTTCTAGTCTCTGCCCACACCTCACCTGGTCGATCCACCTCCTGCTTCTCAACTCTGCCTCCAAGTCTCCGCCTACACCTCGATGTCGACCCCACCCGCCTACCTGGTCCCGCCCACCACTCCACCCTCGCACTCTGGACTCCGCCCCTTCTCCACTCAGGCTCCTCCTTCAGAACACAGTCTCCACTCATGCGGCTGGGGCCAGAGATAACGTGACTACTTTCGGGTACCGCACCACGGAGCATTCCCCCCTGAAACGTATTGGTGGCACGTCCTGCCATCGGGCGCACATGTACTGAGAGCATACCTCAACTCCCCTCCCTCCCTGGCTGCAAAACTCGCTTCTCATCGGGGTTTCTTTTTCTGTGCGTGTGTGTGTGTCCTGGTGCTTGTCTGGTGAAGTAAGTCTGTAGATGATCATTTTTGTTATTAATTTCGCATCAAATCAGCTCTGTGTCTGCTTTTGTAGGTTGCTTGTATTATTTCCGCACCCCACGCTTCTTTCTGTCCCTGCATTAAATACCCCAATAAATCCTTACTGTGCCACATATTTTTCCTCACCTGCTTGTTAATAAATTATTATTAGGAATGTTCCCTGCTCGTTTTTGTCTTTTCTCACATTGGTCCAGCATGGTCCGAATCCAAGTTAAGGCGGGACTTTATTCCCAATGATCCGTTCATTTTAGCCGATACATCCTTGGCAGTGTCGCTCGGTTGCATCCGATCCGGAAAAGTGATCCAATCCGGTGGAGTGATCTGGTTCGGACAAGGCGTACCGAGGGCGTGGAACCCCAGGAATTAGATAACGTCATTAATTAGGTAACCCGATTAACCCATAGATGGGAGGATCCTAGGTCACGCGGTTGAGTTATTGGCATCCACGGTCGGTGAAGCGACCCGCCGCGTCATGGAATTATCCGTGTGTGACGGCCTACAATTCCGGGGAGTCTGGTGGGAATCGACATAGCTTCCCCACCTTGTGGTCTTCTCACCCGACCCCGCAACAATATATATGTATAATATATATATATATATATATATATATATATATATATATATATATATATATATATATATATATATATATATATATATATATCCAGAAAGGAGATTTATTCTGTGAACCAACAGCAATTACACGAATACAATCTCTTCAAAATAAACACATTTAATGCACACACAAATATTTACAAAGACAGTAAAGTAAAAGGAAATAATGACACTAATAAATAAATAACTCCTTCAGTCGAGGTCTCGCATACACAGACGTAAATACAGACAAAGGGTGAAACAAAATAAAAGAAAAACCCCCTTTTGTAAGCATGCTGGTACTCAGCTTTGGCCAGAACTGATCCCTGTTGAACCCGGAATGGAGACCCTCCACCCGCACGTACACACGCATGCAAAATAGCGCCATCACTCGTAGCCGGGCATACGTATGCCTGGCAATCCACAAGCAGCTTCCACATGCAGGCTCAAGAGCGTGTCAGCCTTCCTCTTCCAAAGGTGCCTCCTGCCTCGTGCAGTCCTCACACCGACCTCGTGTGTGTGCTCTGCCGAACTCCCATCTTTTCCAGACAGAAGCCTTCCACAACCCCCTCGTGAAATGCACCAGCCTCTCCTGTGGGTGATCACACCGATCCCTCGTCCCATGCAGTAGGAACCTCCCACGCTCTCCGCATTGCACCCTATATCCTCTGCCTCCGGGGCGTCGTTTGCTCTCCCCCAAACGCGAAAAGGTGGGGCTTCTGTATGTTGTCGTTCCAGGGACGTGTTTTCCAGCTTTACTGCCTGGCTTTAAATATAAAAACAAGGACAAATGTGTCCAAGAGCCACATCCTTAAGGTTTTGTCTTCACAAGAAGAACAACAACAACAACAACTACTTCCGATATTTCGTCACGTGCCTTGATGGAGCCAATAGCGAGAGCCGTCATGGACGATCGTCGTTCATGACGAGAAAATTGTGTTTTTACGAAATTACAACACATTAAATGGAATAATCTTTAAATAGTAACGTGAACTTTTCGAAACTTTAAAGCAAATGTCCGAATATATTTAAAAGTTCATGATAGACGCTCTCAAAAGGCACCCTCAATGTGAGGATGTGTACAGGTGTTTAGTATTTAAGGAGATCCGGATCCTGTATATAAAAGAGCCGCGTCCTAAAGGTTTTGTAACAACAACAACAACAACAACTACTACTACTACTACTACTACTACTACTACTACTACTACTACTACTACTACTACTACTACTACTACTACTACTACTACTACTACTACAACGACAACTACAACTACAACTACAACTCTTAGAGCCACGAGACTAATTAACACTGCACCACCCTTCGTGTGGCGACATGTAACACTTAAGCTCACAGATTCCCAAACTTAGTTACATTGAGATGCGTCTACTCATCCGCGGACTAAGCAACCTTACACAATGCTAAATTTCCTTATTAAATAATTCCATCCACCCCCAAAACCAAAACACAGCCCCTCCCCCTGCCCTGGAACCGGAGCTCCTGCAATGTTCAATGCAGGCGTTACCATTTCGGCCTTTCCACTTCGTGGGGCAACTTGGCTAAATATAGCATAACAATTGTGCATTTTGTGAGGAAAGCACCAAATTTGGCACACTAGTAGCCTATCATATTATGAACAGATTTGGATATTGGGCCATCTCAAATTCAGCCGCTGATGGCTGTGGCAGCCATTTTCCACTGCCATCAAAAATTTTGAGATGGCCCAATATCCAAATCTGTTGATAATATGATAGGCTACTAGTGTGCCAAATTTGGTGCTTTCCTCACAAAATACACAATTGTTATGCTAAGTTGCCCCACTACTTACTGACTCACACCTAATTTGCCAACGAAATAAATTAGGAGGGCTGTGGGAAGCGAGCCGTAACTAACTTACCTATTCGTTTTAACGTTCTACACCCCTTAAACACACCAATTCAAATATTTAAAAATCTCTTGGTTCCTTGCTCCAAACTCCTGGGGCAGGTAGAGAATGTCAGAAAACACACAAAAATATAATGTAGGATAAACCTCAACCCCAAAATAAATAAATAAATAAATAAATAAATAAAAAATAAACAAATACTTTACGTTTATACAACCCTCTTCTAAAGATTGTGTTCATTAGTGGATGCCACGATACCCAATGTGACCTGCGGAACCATCCAAATTTAGCAAATTTCAAATTTCCGCCAGCCCTGCCTCTCCGGTACAGGTTAGTGACATGGATTCAGTGAACCTTCCCTCACTCACTCACACACATAAATCTATTATGAACCATTCATTCCAACCCTGCAAGACCATGGCTTAAATATTATAACATGTGTGATCCTCAACTGGGCAGCGGGGAGGTACCACACAACAATAATGGTGGGGGCACTTCCGGTTGTGGTGTCCGCAGTCCAAAAACAAGTTGCCCGACTTACTATTTCTTTGCTCCAACCCCCCCCCCCCTTTCAAACTATTCAGTCCCTGACAATCAAACATCTCCATTGCTCTACGCTTCGCCGTAGAGGGTCTCCTCACATCCAGGCTCTCATGCAGCCTCATACGGGTCGCCAGGAATTTCCTAACCACTGGTCGCCTAAATCAAAACTCTCCTCCGATGGGTCTCCATTTCTCCACACCTCCAGGTTCTCTCGCAGCCTCATACACGTTCTCCTGTGACCTTGACCTAATTTTGACCTTGACCTACATGGCCTCGAGAAAAAAAAAAAACAGTTGCATTATATTAGCACTAATAGGACCAACAGGAACAGGGAAAAGCAAAGCTGCCTTTGAAATAGCACAACAAAGTAACTCTTTTCATTTTAAGCCGCCAGGACAGTGGTGGGATGGATACATTGGGCAACAAGTTTGTGTTCTCGATGAATTTGACGGAGAACACGATAGGCCTTATACGACATTTTTGCAACTCCTAGATCGCTATCCACTGCAACTGCCAGTAAAAGGATCATTTACAGTGTTCCAAGTTTCACTAGTAGTCATCACTTCTAACAAGAACGTAGAAGACTGGTACCCCATCCACGATACAGCAGCACTTCGACGCAGATTAGAGCAAATCCTCTACTTCAAAGAAACACCAATTGTAAGTATTAACCCGATTCAGGTATAATTTTTTCAACGTAGATAATTGAATTTAACACGGTAGAAAACACACATCCAAGGCATTTTAGATGCACGGTTTTCAGAAAACCACTGAATGTAACCTGCAACAGCATGAACTTGACCTCTGTTCGACAGGATACCATTCGTCCGGTTGGTTTGTCAGCCTTCAGTGTTCATCGCACCTTGAGTCCGGGGATCCAGGTTCGGGTCCAGGATACCCAACTTGCGACAGAAAACACAGTACATTCCATTTCTCATAGTTAACTTACGAGAGAAGTATCGGAATTCCACCCTTCTCCAGGCTCTCACGCAGCCTCATCCCGGTCGCCAGGGGTCTCTTTACCGCTGGTCGCCCAAATCAGACCCTCCTCTCTGATAGGTCTCCATACATCCAGTCTCTCTTGCAACATCATACACATTCAGGCTCTCACGCAGCCTCAGACACCACCAGCTGCCAGGGACAAATTACCTTAGGGGGAGCCACAGTCACCGCTCCTCCAGAGCTTGATCCATTCCTGCGGACCCACATATCTTCCCCACCCACACAGTCCAACATCTCATTTTCTCCCGCCGCTGTCATTCAATTCTCAAACAATGCAATGCAAAATGGTTGTCGTGTTCCTATACTGTCATGGCCTGCTCACATGTTATAAATCGCATTCATTCTTGAAACAATTAAATTCTGACACAAAACAGACATCAACTCCACAAGACAATTTTGGTTTCCAAACCAATCCCTTTGGCGACCATTGAGTCACTCTCGCTCGCTCTCATCCTAATTACCCATGTCCCAATTTCTAAACAAAACTGAACCCTTGGGACAGCAGCATCAAAACACTTTACCCTAAGTATAAGTCGTCGCAGGTTAGTCGGGTCCAAAAGTGTCATCCACCCTTCTAAATTGTATTCACACCCTTTTAATCCACCCCTGTGGCTTAGTTACTTTCAAACTCCCTGGATCTCAACTCTTTTTGTTAATTAGGTGAGAGCTGATTGGCTATTCCCTCCATTCACAGGTGAGAGATGTGGGTGGGTCTTTATTTATATATTGACTGCTTTTGACGTTTGTTAGTGGTACATGAATGGAAGCCTCATTGGTATGCATTGCTGTCTGCGCTATCGCTGATGATTCGCCAATAAATGATGAAACTGGTCCGGTAGCTGAGGAGGTGTGCAGCATTGGGATTCTCAAGTGTGTACTCTGTGTGAACATCTTTATAGTGTTGAACTCTGGGAAGGGTTCGAAACAGCATAGCACTTAACTTGTGTAGGTCTTCTTGGGTTGCTTTATGCAGCTTCTTCAGCTGGAGGAGTGTGGGAGGGATCAATTTTTGTGTGTATATATACAGAATATATATATATATATATATATATATATATATATATATATATATATATATATATATATATATATATATATATATATATATATATATATATATATATATACTGTAAACATATATATCTTCTTCTTTCGGCTGCTCCCATTAGGGGTCGCCACAGCGGATCAACCGTCTCCATTTCGCTCTATCCTCCACATCTTCCATTGACACTCCAACCACCCACATGTCCACCCTCACCGTATCCATGAACCTCTTCTTCGGCCTTCCTCTTCTCCTCCTGCCAGGCGGCTCCATCCTCAGCATCCTTCTCCCGATATACTCCGCTTCCCTCCTGTTCACATGTCCAAACCATCTCAATCTCGCCTCTCTCACTTTGTCTCCAAACCGTCCTATCTGCGCCATCCCTCTAATATACTCAATTCCTTATCCTGTCCATCCTCGTCACTCCCAACGAGAATCGCAGCATCTTTAACTCTTCCACCTCCAGCTCCACTCCCTGTCTTTTTGTTAGCTCCACCACCTCCAAACGATACAACATAGCTGGTCTCACTACCGTCTTATATACTTTCCCCTTCACTCTTGCAGCTACCCTTCTGTCACAAATCACTCCTGCAACTCTTCTCCACCCACTCCATCCTGCCTGCACTCTCTTTTTCACTTCTCCACCACACTCTCCGTTACTTTGCACAGTTGATCCCAAGTATTTAAACCCATCCACCTTCCCCACCTCAACTCCTTGCAACCGCACCATACCAGCACCCACCCTCTCATTTACGCACATGTACTCCGTCTTACTCCGACTGACTATCATTCCCCTTTTCTCCAGTGCGTACCTCCTCCTCTCGAGGCTCGCCTCAGCCTGCTCCCTACTCTCTCGACAGATCATGATGTCATCAGCGAACATCATAGTCCATGGAGACTCCAGTCTGATCTCGTCCGTCAACCTGTCCATCACCATTGCAAACAGGAAAGGGCTCAGAGTTGATCCTTGGTGCAATCCCATTGTTGTGGATTTTTTTAACCCACCCCGTTGTGATCGTTGAAGGATTCTTCCTGGCCGATTGTGGAATCCTATTTGACTTCAGGCAGAGTTTAACGTTTGTCCGATTTGGTTATAAAATCCTGCTTAAAACCGATTGACACTGATAACCGGTGTCCACACAAGTCCTTTCTTTGTGAAACTATTTATTTTCTAATTATCTACCAAACACTCTCACCCTTGTACAATGAACTTAAGAATCCCCATTGATTGCAATATTATTTGGTTCTATTTCATTTATTCTTACTTTTAGTTAACAGTGAGACCAACCCGATTCAATTCACTTCCACATTACATCAGAGAGTTTTATTCTAACTTGGTTCTTGGTCAGTTCCAAGGAGCACAAGCCACTGAGATTCTAATACTTCCTCAGGTACTTGCACTGAAAGAATTTTACATTTCAAAGCATTTTATACTTTCAGGGGAGAGTGGTGGGGGCTATCACCCCAGACTGCCGACGTGTCATTTTAGGCGAGAAGCCACGACGTACATTTTGAGGCAAAGGCTTGCTGTTATCAGCTCAGGTCACACCGCTCCAGACCAAGACATTTATCAACATTTAGGGCAAAAGTCTCTTGGCCAGAAAGGACAGCCAATTCAACTTATAGCATAAAAGTTACATTTCTAAAACTCCATTTGTTACAATTTAGAATACATTAATATAAATTTTTCCCCCACACTCCCCCGTTTTTTTTTTTAAGGAAAATTTGAATAATTTTTCTTCCACATGATTACCATGTCCCGTTCCTGAAGGAGAAACGATTTCCATGACTCAAGTTCAATCAACAATGGCAGCGAGTGCTCATATCAGAAAATGAGTGAGTTTCCATTTAATTTATGGCCTGTTCATCAGCATGTCACACATTGAAAACATGCCACCCGAAGTCAGAAGATAAACAGGTCAGGGTGTGGAGAGAGCAGCACCCAATGGGAAACACCATCGAAGCACTCCTTGAGCTGAGGAGAAGGTAGATGTTGGTAAGGACAAGCTTGGGCCGGACACTGGGTTGAAGGAGATGAAAAGGACTCGAGAGGTGAACAGAGATCCAGCCCCAACAAAGCCTGGGGCCTCGCAGCAGCAGTCCGTGCAATCAGGCCTGATTTCACCAAGCGAGCTGTGCACGTTAGATGCAGTCGCTTTGCAGCACGAATCCCCACCTGCATCATTGAACATGTTGCAGAGGACTCGCAGTGTGGAACTCCAGGCCTGTCGTACATTGAAGCGACCACAGCAAGTTCACGATGTATTTGCAGAGCGGCAATCGAGAGTGTGGCTGAGAACATTCCTCCACACAGGCAGCACACAACGCCGACGTTAAAACTTTGCTTAACCTTCTCCTCAGTGGGTTTTTTCTCCCCCCCCCCCCCCACATTGCTCCATCTATCTCCTCAGGAAGGGGTACAGTTTCATGATCACGTGTTGAATGCCCAATCACCAAAATCTGGGTTCTCTCATCATCCAATCTTTGTGTGGAAGTTCTTTCCAAGCTTCATTTCGACAAAATCGTACACTTCATGGTTTAACTGCTTTCAACACTCCGAAACAAACAAAATCAAAGTTAACATCGATTATTCAAAACATTCATCTCATTTGCTATTTCCATGTAAAGGCAAACAGTCTTTATCAGGGTTCCAATTTGCAATCAATAATTCTTTTCACAAAAATATTCCATCATTTATCCCAAAATATGAAAGTAATCAATTTCTTCAAGAACCGAATCCAAATCGATTTTACATCGTTACCATTTTAACATTCACATCTGCAAAACAATTTACAGTTTCATTCACAAATAGTTCCAGAGCAACTGCCATTTTTTATGATCTTGATTTAATTCTCAGTAACTTTTCCTTATCCTCAATTAACAGATTAACAGAGTTTTTTTTAATGAGCTTAGTCTGAAAGTAACTAACACAGTTACCGTACAACCCCCAATTTGAGAGTTCCACTCCGCTCGGCCATCCTGACATCGAGTTGCGGAGCTGAAGAGCGTCCATTTTGAAACAAGAACTTTGATAACATTGTTATAAAATTTCCCCAAACAATTTAAACAACACCCAAATGCTAACGTTGTTTTACATTAACCTGGTAAGCATCCAGTTTCTTTCATGTTGAAATGGAACTAAAATATCCCAAAAATGATGTTTGACCAATCTCTATCTCAGCACTGAATTCCATCGACATTTTAAATCTCTGACATTTTCTATCTATCCACTTCTCTCTCACCTTCTCAATATACTAATCCATTTTCCTTTATCAAAACAATTAAATACAGTTTAGAAGTTGAACAAAAATTGTCAAATCATTTGTCAAATTTGTCGTCAGGCGAATATCATTTAAATTGCAGCTCAAACACTGTCTACACATGTAGCTACACCCTCCCCAAACTTTATCCCTGTAAATGGGAGAAGCATTAAAACTTCAGACAAATAACATCCAATCTCTCTTAAACAACTTTTTTTCGTCAAAACAATAAAATATTTCCTTTTAAAATCCATAAATCAAAAATAAAATCTTCAGCATCTATCCAATGAAATCATGAATTTACTTTGAGTGAATTGATCAAAGGGTTGCACTGGGTTGTTTGCCATTGCCTTCCCAGCACAAGTTCAGGCAACCTCAACATTCGCAGACGAATAAAACAATATGCCTATTTCAATGTCCATCCGAGAGTATCAACAATTATCTGTGAATCGCCCCACGGGCTAAACATCATCAAATCAATTTTAAAATCATTCCAAACTAGAACGGGCACTCAGTAGAGCGCATACCTTCGCCAACGCTACATTTTGCCCCCCCCCCCCACCACAGAAACCGTTGATTGTGAGGGTATTTAATCCCATACCACATCTGCCATCTCATATGTGTTATGTTGGCTTAAAACATTAAAATTCCTGCTGTTTGACACTGATTCACGTACATTGTACAATTTCTGTATGAACTCCCTGACCTTTTTGGGTGTCGGTGTCAAGTTAATCTGATGACAACTGGTCACATTATAAGAAATCAAATATTACACATCACAGGATAGGGAATTGAATTTGAAACATTTTAAATCGACTTGCATGCAAATTGTATAAGAATTGACCGCGTTATGATAATAAAGGTCGTTGACCCCCCTGACCTTTCACCCAAACCGCGAACAAAAGTAATGAAGTCATTGTGTCATATCATATATCACAAGATTGGGCATTGAATTCACAACATTTTGGCATTGGTTGCATGCAAATTGGATAAAAATCGACCGCACTATGGCAAAATGACGATTTTGACATTTTCATGACCTCAACCTTGACCTTTGTACTCTTAATTTTGTAATTGGTATTAGAGTGTGGGGAACAGAACAGTCAACATTTTGGTGTTGGTTTCATGCAAATCGGATAAGAATTGACCGTGTTATGACTAAAACCGCACATTTTGCAATGTCGTGACCCCCCCTGACATTTGACTCCCAACCGCGAATAAGGGTTATTACGTCATTGTGTCATGTCACATATCACAAGATGGGGCATTGAATTCTGAACATTTTGGCATTAGTTACATGCAAATTGGATACAAATTGACCACGCCATGGTAAAAAGACAATTTTGACCTTTTCATGACCTTGACCTTGACCTTTGATCCGATCGCTACCAAAATGTAAACAAATGGTCCTCGGATAATAACCAATCATCCCACCAAATTTGCTGCGATTCAGTTCAATACTTTTGGAGTTATGCGAATAACAAACAAACAAACAAACACACATATTCACAAATAAATAAACAAGCAGTCAGAGACTGGTACTTACGAAATCGTCAACTTGACCTCTGACCTTGTCGAATAAAAGCTGTCTCTGGAGAAGGTAGCGACGCAAACCACAAGTTTCAACGATGATTCTGTATCAAACCATCAAAAATTGTAACGTCGACCAAAGCAAAAATCTCCATTTCTCCACGCAATTATTTTAAACCTTAACGTAACTCAATGACGAGTCTGCTCGAGCGCACTGCATCATGGGACGACCCGTGATGTGTCGAGTGAAATATTTTTTATACAATCTTAAAACATCTCCAAAACATCCGATTTTTACCAGAATTTCGACAACCGAATTCTAAGCGTCCGAAGCGATCGCAAAAATCCGAAGACAAAATTAAAATCGAAGTTAAAACGAACTCGTAACGTCGAGCAAAGCAAAAGACTCCATTTCTCCACGTGAATTTACAGAATTATGTTTGACCTCACTGTGACCTTGACCTTTGACCGATTTTGACCAAAATCTAATCAGCACTAGCAATCACCCTCCTGAATCACGTGGTGTAATTTGACATTGGTAGCTTCTTCTGTTCTCGAGTTATCGTGCCTACAAACAAACAAATAAGCAAACAAACAAACAAACAAACAAACAGTCATACACTGGTACTTACGAAATCGTCAACTTGACCTCTGACCTTGTCCAATAAAAGCTGTCTCTTGAGAAGGTAGCGACGCAAACCAGAAGTTTCTCCGATGATTCTGTACCAAACCATCAAAAAACGAATGTTTTGGATGCTTGACCTCACTGTGACCTTGACCTTTGACCGATTTTGACCAAAATCTAATCAGCGCAAGCCATCACCCTCCTGAATCACGTGGTGTAATTTGACAATGGAAGCTTCTTCCGTTCTCGATTTATCATTTTTTGGGTGTTTGACGTCACTGTGACCTTGACCTTTGACCGATTTTGACCAAAATCTAATCAGCACTAGCCATCACCCTCCTGAATCACGTGGTGTAATTTGACATTGGTAGCTTCTTCCGTTCTCGAGTTATCGTGCCTACAAACAAACAAACAAACAAACAAACAGAAACGGAAGTCATCAATATACTTATGAAATCTTTGGATTTCGTGAGTAATAAATACACAGCGATCAAAACATAACCTTCGCAACAAAGTTTGCGAAGGTTATCACGTTTGTACATTTAAATCAAAATCTTGGAAACATTTCTGACACATCTTCAGAGCTTGCCCAGCACTCAAACCTGCCAGGTTGTGTAATTACAAATCATCACAATCCCAGCGAGAGCTCAACTCCCAAGACTTCACATTCCAAATATATCCCACATTCACAATTGTTATTTCAATTTATCCAAAATCCCAATGGTTTTTAAATAAAACTTCAACACCTTTCCCTAATGGACTTCACTTTAAACAGATTCAGTAGAGAGGGTGTGTCACAAACACCAAGCAACAAGGAACCGGAAGTTCTCTCCACATCCGGTGAAAAGAAAAGAAAAAAAAACTCTGACAGGCAAAACCCACAGTTTAGCATTACTCTGTCATGGCTTCAACACTCACACTAACGAGCATTGCATCTCATAGACTCGCGTGTGATCACATGACAAATACCAATCACATTTCGATATCATTTTAAAGTCATTGCCAACGGCATGCACACTTCGACACAATAGCCCCCATCCTCTTGAATCTGCATATGAATCGAATTTCACACTTCAAGCTAAGACTCAAACACAGACTCAGTGAAGAGACATGCCACCCCCACAGATCCGGTGGAGGGACCGAGCTGCACTGTCGCAGCCCCCACAGATTGAATGCACACACATAACCGCGACCTTCGCGTTATCAGCACCAACCACGAACAGCCAAGCTGCTTTGACTGTCTGCATGAAGTTTCTTAGTTGTTAAAAATATCTTCAAAATCCCAACAGAACACGTTTCATTGCAGTAAAATCTATTGGACTCACACAAGTTTAATTATTTTTACTCTCAGCAACACATGCATCTCAATGCAAATCACCAACCACGCTCCCAGCCGTTCAATCGTCTCCTGCACCCAACAAAACGTTTCGAGCAAATCATTGCATTTACAAATCCGTAAAACCTCCACACAATATAATATAACAACCTCACTGCCAACAAACTTCCAGTGAGTTCAATGAACAAAAAGTAACTCTTATAACTCTTACAAACAGGTAACTTATAATATTTATCTATTTTTCACTTAACCATAACCCGATCTCAGCGTCTCAGCCGTGTCCTCGGCCTCTCTCTCTCAGCCGATCCGTATCAATGCAAACATTTAATTACTCCTCTGGCTCCTCATCGAGCCTCTTCTTGTACTGTGCTCTCTGCACTCCTCAAATTGTACAGTCGAGTTTCCCACATTTGGGGAAATCGCAAGGGTCAATCTTCCCCTCCTGAAGTGCAATGGGTCGGCCTCACCCTGAGAATACTGTCTTAATGATCACAGTATCTCTCTGAACAGGTAAGTATCAATGTAAGTCCTCTTCTCCTCCAGCACTTTTCTAAAACAACTATAGTACTTATTGTTTACTTTAAAACGGACTCCCTCCGCCGGATCCTCTTCTTTCTATCAATAAAATTATCCGACAATGAACTTTTCTTTGTTCGAAATGCATTACCTGCTGAGAGCGCTCTCCCTTACCTTCGCTCAAGCACTTGTCATTCCTCCAGGCACTGCCTCCGGCAGATTAAGCACCTCCGGTCATGAGCACCGCACCACGTCGGTTCGAATCCGAGTCACCAGGCACCAACTGTTGTGGATTTTTTTAACCCACCCCGTTGTGATCGTTGAAGGATTCTTCCTGGCCGATTGTGGAATCCTATTTGACTTCAAGCAGAGTTTAACGTTTGTCCGATTTGGTTATAAAATACTGCTTAAAACCGATTGACATTGATAACCGATGTCCACACAAGTCCTTTCTTTGTGAAACAATTTATTTTCTAATTATATCCACCATACACTTCTCACCATCATACAATGAACTTAAGAATCCCCATTGATTGCAATATTATTTGGTTCTATTTCATTTATTCTTACTTTTAGTTAACAGTGAGACCAACCCAATTCAATTCACTTCCACGTTACATCAGAGAGTTTTATTCTAACTTGGTACTTGGTCAGTTACAAGGAGCACAAGCCACTGAGATTCTAATACTTCCTCAGGTACTTGCACTGAAACAATTTTACATTTCAAAGCATTTTATATTTTCATGGGAGAGTGGTGGGGGCTATCACCCCAGACTACTTATGTGTCCTTTAAGGTGAGAAGCCACGTCGTACATTTCGAGGCAAAGTTTCGCTGTTATGAGCTCAGGTCACACCGCTCCAGACCAAGACATTTATCAACATTTAGGGAAAAAGTCTCTTGGCCAGAAAGGACAGCCAATTCAACTTATAGCACAAAACTTACATTTATAAAACTCCATTTGTTACAATTTAGAATACATGAATATAAATTTTTTCCCCCACACCACTTTAACCTTAAACCGGTCCGTAATTCCTACCACACACCTCACCGCTGTCACACTGTCCTCATACATATCCTGCACGATCCTCACATACTTCTCCACCACTCCCGACTTCCTCACACAATGCCACAACTCCTCTCTTGGCACCCTATCATAAGCTTTCTCTAAATCCACAAACACACAATGAAACTCCTTCTGGCCTTCCCTATACTTCTCCATCAACATTCTCAAAGCAAACATTGCATCAGTGGTGCTCTTTCCTGGCATAAACCCATATTGCTGCTCACAGATCGTCACCTCTCTTCTCAACCGAGCTTCCACTACTCTTTCCCACAACTTCATGGTGTGGCTTAACAACTTTATCCCTCTGTAATTTCCACAGCTCTGTACATCACCCTTATTCTTCAAAAATCGGAACCAGTACACTTGATTTCCACTCCTCCGGCATCCTCTCACTTTCCAAGACTTTATTAAACAATCTGGTTAACAACCCCACTGCCATCTCTCCGAAGCACTTCCATGCCTTCACTGGTATACCATCTGGGCCAACTGCCTTTCCACTTTTCATCCTCTTCATAGCAGTCTTCACTTCATCCTTACTGATGCACCACACTTCCTGATTCACTATCTCAACCTCTTCCAACCTTCTCTCTCTCATTTTCTTCATTCAT
>NC_140964.1:27454942-27467442 GCF_056783735.1 Eptatretus burgeri
AAAGCTTGTGGTGGCAGGAGCAAATCTTAAAGGATGCCCTAAAAAGACGTTGGCTGAACTATCAAGAAATGAAGAAAGATATGGAAAGTTTGGGATTGCATGAAACTGATGCAGTGGATAGATCGACATGGAGGAATACAATCATTCAACCAACTGAAAAAGGGGAGAAACAGTGTTTGTGTGTAGTAGTAGTCGTAGTAGTAGTAGTGGTAGTAGTAGTAGAGTGGTAGTGGAAGATATACAGTATATTAATTGTCCTTGCAAAAAATGCAGCTGTTGTAGTGCTGCCTGAAAGGGGCGCTGCAGTCATCAAGTCCAACCGTCCATCCATAACCATATTCTATTTCCAGAGCATCACTTTTATTGAATCAGTTTCTCTTGGCTGAGTGCAAATTCTGGAGAGGTCACCACTGCATGACAAGATTCTGTAGGTTAGGAAAGGAATGTGAAATTTTGCCAGGCGACCATCAAGCAATTTCCTCGTGTTTCATTAAAATATTATATCATGGAAACTTTACCTGTACTCATATGCCAATAGTTCACCACACACTGTCAAATTTTTTGGCTTGCCAGTCTTGTTTTTAACATCGTCACGATTTGTCTTCCATTTTCTGAGGACATTTCGCACAATACGCAACTTTCAAAATGACGTATGAATGTTAAATGAGCCATTTTATGCATATGCTGTGTGTGTTTACATTGATTCGATTCAGCTCGATGCACACTTTTGACCTGCTATTGCTAGTGTGACACCATAAACATAATTTTCCACATTTATACAAAAGAGCAGAAATTTCAAGATGGTTAACCATAATTGTTATGTTCCTAAATGTAAATCGGACTTGCCGAAATATAAGAATACAGTACTATAAATATCCCTGATTGAGAGGTGATGAGTTCGCACAATTTACTGTTGGTACATTCTGACGTCAGCAGAGGAGCACGCACACGCACACGCACGCACACACACACACACACACACACACACACACACACACACACACACAAACTTTTTCCAATAGCTGTAAAAATTTAGAACAATTTATTTTGTGGCTCTGAAACCAAACAAGCAATATACATAGATACACATATACAGGGTGTCCCAGAGCCTGGTGTTGGCGCAGTGGTTAGGGTAGCAGCTTGGGACCCAAAAGGTCCTGAGTTCAAGCCCCGTTGGACCACTGAATTAATACACCAGGGGGTTGACTCAGCCTGTCATCCTTCCGAGGTCGGCGAAATGAGTACCAGTGTACGGGGCTGGTGTATACCCTGGTTAAAATAGGTGTACCATATCCCTGTGTCGTAAGAGGCGACCAGGGTTGCGTCAGGAAGGGCATCCGGCGTAAAACATGTGCCAAATCACTATGCGGATCATACGGATGATCCGCTGTGGCGACCCTGAACGGGAGCAGCCGAAAGAAGAAGATACAGGGTGTCCCAAAAAAATATTCAACTTTTCATCTGCAAAGAGGATGGTCATAACATACATTTTTAAAAAAGATATATGGCTGGATAGAAAGCTGAAAGGTTGAAGTTTATTGTACCAATGTCAAAATTGCCACCAAAATTTAAATTTTGGAATAGAATCGTCGTTTTCTTTTAGACCACATATTCGACGTAGGCTCCAAGTTGTCCGATCATTTCCTGCAAACGTGTTGTGATGTTCTCCATCACTTTGGGAAACGTTTCCTGAGGAATGTTCTGGATTTCTCGGTGGATGTTTTCCTTCAGCTGATCAAGAGTCTGAGGCCTACTGTTTCCATAGATCCTCTCCTTGAGATACCCCCACAAGAAGAAGTCTGGAGGAGTAAGGTCAGGGGAATACGGTTGCCACTCATCGTCTTCATAGAGGGAGATAAAGCTGCCCTCAAAATGTTGGTTGAGAAAACGCCTTGTTTCCCTGGCTGTATGGGGCGGTGCCCCATCCTGCTGGAACCACTGGGTTCTCATCTGGATCAGGTTGTTTCTCCTACGGGCCTGAGTTCGTAGCTCAGGCAGATAGAATTCCTGAATCATTTCGCGATAGTTCCTCTGGTTTACCGTGCAAGTGCGTCCCTGGTCATCTTCAAAGAAATATGGACCAATTATCCCATACCAACCAACCGCCACCCACATGGTGACTTTGAGAACAGATCGAGGCACCAGTTCAGTTGATGCATTACCAGGATTTTCAGTTCCCCAGTACCGAAAGTTTTGCTTGTTTACCTCCCCGGACAAGTGAGCATGGCATTCGTCCGTCATGTGAAGTTTTTGAGGAAGTCTGCATCTTCCTCCAACTTTCCTGAGAACCAATTTGCAAAGTCAAGTCGTTTGCGTTTCTGTTGATCAGTCAGCACCGTTTCCGTTTGAATTTTGTATGGAAAGGCATGAATGTCTTGGCGAAGGATCCTCTGAACGGTGCTCTTATGAATGTTTGTCTCGGCAGAAAGTCGTCGAATCAATTTTTTTGGACTCTGAACGACCGCCTGTCTCACCTTTTCCACATTTTCTTCACTACGACCTGTCCTCTTCCGACCACTGTGACCCTTGTGAAGGTCACAGATGGTTCCCACATTGGTAAACTTTGCGATGGTGCACTTTATTGTCCGAAAGTTTGGTGCATGGCGCAAGTGGATACCGAAATGTCTCGAGTAAAGACGTTGCACCTGAACGACACTTTTCGTCTGGTGCCAAAGTTCACCAATTTTCGTCCGTTGTTGTACGGTCAGTCTTGGCATTTTTCTGGTGCTTGCTTGGTATCAAAATAAACTTCAGGCTCTCTGCAACAAGAAATGAAGCATTAGTGACAAAATTACTGCTTTTCTAGGATCAAAGAAGCATTTTAAAAGTTGTATATTTTTTGGGGACACAATATATATATATATATATATATATATATATATATATATATATATATATATATATATATATATATATATATATATATATATATATATATATACAAATATAACACACACACACACACATATATATATACATATATATATACATATATATATATATATATATATATATATATATATATATATATATATATATATATATATATCAAACAGCCCTCACAGCTCCTGTAGCTGCCCCCCCCCCCCCTATCAACTATATTAATAGTAAATAAACTTACCCTGTACATGCACAAGCCCCAGATATGTCCTTCCCATTGATGTTCAGGAGAACCGAATCCAGATTAACAGTCCATTTACTGGTGGCGATTCATCGAGTGGGGGGGGGGGGGGCAGTTGTGTAACACACGCCCCTCCAATCCACTGACCCACCTGGATAGGAATTTGCAGTATGAGCAGGTGCCTGTTCGGCGTGAAAGGTCTCCAAGTCTCGTTGAACAGATGCACAGCTCTTTCTCTCAGGTACTTTTCCAAGTATCTTTCAGAAAGTTTGTGAGCCATTCCAAGTAATAATCTTTCTCCTGGAAACATAATACTGTGACCGGCGTCGCCTCCGGATAACTCCAAGACGACGGTGCATCTGAAAAGACCATGATAGTCAGTCGCCCAAGAACTTCACATTGGATCCCATGCCCAATGTCGTATTACCATACAACAAACAGTGGAAAACGAGGAAGTACCATGCCGTCAATCACGCAACAGATCTTCATTCGTTTGGCCTCATTCGTTTGTTGCATAATTGTTTCTCACGATCTACAAGCCCAATTAGATGTTGGTTAAATCAATCCTCAGGTGCCTTCGGTCACCAAGAGAACAGAGAGAATAAGTCGAGATTCAAAATGGATTCAAGCATGTGTTGGAACAGGTACACATTTACAAGGCAGGCAAATTCACAATCATATACAGTACATACAAGAAGAAGAGTCACAAACAATTATTCACAAGTGTGTATACATTCCCACATATCCTTTAATCGACATCTACACCCTCTGATCCTTATTAGTCACTTAACAACTTTACAATTACTTAAAAATTTCTGGCATCTGGGGAAAAGAGAGATTGGGAAGTGAGCAAGATGATATGAGAGAAAGAAGAAGATGGAGTAGTGTGTTATGCACCTGCACACCTTTCACCAGCTCGGCTGAGCTCGCACTGCCCAATTGTATTGGAAGAAGATTTGTGTCTGGACCCCCTCACGCTTTGCTCTTCGTCCCTCTTCCACACCACCAACATGCCGCCCTCTCTGGCGCTCAGAGATGGACTGTCCCTGACATGAGCTTGATGTTAGCGTTGTGGCAGGAAAACGCAACAGGTGTGTGAAGCAAGGTGGAGCCGGTGATGTAACCAGGCGGCACGAGGGTCGTGATGGTACTCAATGTGAAGGTGCGCAAAGGCGAGAGTTGAAGGATGTGTGCGAAACATGGAATAAAGGCACGAGAATGAAAGGAAAGGTGAACAGAATGAAAGGTAATGAAAGACAGTTGTGACGTTCACAGGGGGGGGGGGTATTGCATTGGTTTTGCCAAGGTTGCTGTTGCTCTCAAAGATGGGTTTCTTTCTTCCTTATTTTTTTTTTTCTTGTTTTGTTTTCGATGCTTCTGCTGCAGGACCTTCCTTCCCCTTCTCTTTCTATTTTTTTCGAGACCTCCACATTATCTCATGCGGAGGTAGTGTGTAGATTTTTAAGAAAGGAAAGTAGAGTGAAGAAAAAGAAGCAAGAGCCGTGGCGGTGGGCGAAAAGGCAAAGTGTGAGGAGTGAGGGGGAGAAAAAGGCGGGAAATGAATGGAGGATGCGCGTCTGGCCTGTGTGATGAGAGACCTGGCGTGTGACATGAGAGACCTGGCCTGTGTCATGAGAGACCTGGCCTGTGTGATGAGAGACCTGGCCTGTGACATGAGAGACCTGACCTGTGTGATGAGAGACCTGGCCTGTGACATGAGAGACCTGACCTGTGTGATAAGAGACCTGGCCTGTGTCATGAGAGACCTGGCCTGTGACATGAGAGACCTGACCTGTGTGATGAGAGACCTGGCCTATGTCATGAGAGACCTGGCCTGTGTGATGAGAGACCTGGCCTGTGACATGAGAGACCTGACCTGTGTGATGAGAGACCTGACCTGTGTCATGAGAGACCTGACCTGTGTGATGAGAGACCTGGCCTGTGTCATGAGAGACCTGGCCTGTGTCATGAGAGACCTGGCCTGTGTGATGAGAGACCTGGCCTATGTCATGAGAGACCTGGCCTATGTCATGAGAGACCTGGCCTGCGTCATGAGAGACCTGGCCTGCGTCATGAGAGACCTGGCCTGTGTCATGAGAGATCTGGCCTGTGTCATGAGAGACCTGGCCTGTGTTATGAGAGACCTGGCCTGTGTGATGAGAGACCTGGCCTGTGTGATGAGAGACCTGGCCTGTGTGATGAGAGACCTGGCCTGTGTGATGAGAGACCTGGCCTGTGTGATGAGAGACCTGGCCTGTGTGATGAGAGACCTGGCCTGTGTGATGAGAGACCTGGCCTGTGTGATGAGAGACCTGGCCTGTGTGATGAGAGACCTGGCCTGTGTGATGAGAGACCTGGCCTGTGTGATGAGAGACCTGGCCTGTGCCATGAGAGACCTGGCCTGTGTCATGAGACCTCCTTGAGGATTGGAGTGATCCTTCCGAAGGCCGCCTATTGGAGGCACCGTCTGTGTTGAAGATACTGAGGCAGAGGAGAGCCTCGTTGGGACACGGTCAGAGGGGGGAGCAGAAGCGTTTCCTCCTCCTGAGTGTCATCTGAGCCGACCTGAAGCAACGTGTGGCTTCAAGGTGTTGCAGGAATTGCTCCAGTTCATTAATTGGCAAAGTTTGAGAACCTTTCCAGAGAGGGAAGGGTGGTGATGAAGTGTCAGCTTTGTGGCCTGTGGCTGGGGCGAGGCCATTGGAACTTCAACTCAAACCAGGGTTGAATTCTTCTTCTTTTGATATTTTGGTCCCCCCCCCCTCCCCTTGGGATTAGCTAGGGATACCTGGTGGGCCATGGAATTGTCTGTCTTGTCCATTTTGTCTTGGTGCCTGTCTGTCATTTAATGTCTTAATTATTATCGCTGAATATATTTTATAATGTTCCTTGTATTTTTGTGTGACACGATCTATTCATTCCTTGTTGGTGTACCCTGTGTTTCATGTCCTGAGTAAAACATTTGCATTTATTTGTCTGTTTCGAATTTTGTATTTCATTGTTGGATTTACATACGATACTGTGTGTCGAAGAGTGGGGTGTTTGAATTGGTATCAGCAGTGGGATGTTAACGTCGCTCGGTCACATCTGACTGCTGATACAGTAGGACCGCACACGGGGGTACTTATTAGCCTCCCGACAATGTCAATCAGGACCTGTGGAGCAATAGGCGGTACCCCGAGCCCTCGACCCAAGGGCTAGGTCGTAACACAATGAAGAGAAGAGTGAGAATGAGTAAGCAAAGAGAAAGAAAATACGAGGAGGAAATCCAAAAAGAAACTGCAACTTGAGTTTCATGTGTGGGTGAAAAAAAGCTAGAAGCTCAAATCTGTGTTCAAAATGAGCTCGAAGCGAGGCAGCTGCAAAAGGAGACCCCAGTGTGGTGTGTGCTGCACCTTTTATGGGATTTTTTTCCACCCCCTCGTGGCTGCGGAGGATCCTCCCCTAGTACCTGATTGGTTTGTTAGTGCTTCGACCTCTGGTGGCATCTGGACATTAGCTTCAGGAATTTTAGGGCACTGTCACTTCTCTGTGATGTATCGACCCATCTGACGCGTAGTTCAAGTCGTTGAACCTCACCAAGCTGGTTTGAGGGTGTTTCCAACGTTTGTGATGAGGGTTAGGAGCAGAAGACAACTCATTGTGCATCTTTAGCGGAGAAAGCGTTTGTGACGCGTGATGTGATAAATGGGTGCAGAAAAGAATGCGGAAGAACAAAATGACGTATGGGATTTCTAACTGCACACTCGCAACGCATATGTGCTCAGATGAATACAGGACACTTAAAAGTTTCACAGAATACGAAAAAATAACTGGATTTATTCTCTGAGCGTGTTTCTTACTCCTCGGGGTTCCAGAACCACGAGAACACATTTCATTTCGCCCCGATGTCTTCGGCTTCCAGGGATTTCTGCACACGCGCACCGAGCATTTTTGGGGGCGAATTGTGACATTTCTGAAAGTGCTGTATCGATTTGGGAAGGCCCAATGTGACAGATCTCGTAAACTTCTCGCACTCAAGAACAATTCCACATTGAAGATCAGTCAGCTCATTACCTTGAGAGATGTTGATTATAACTCAATTTCAATAACTGCTGCACAGATAGAGGGGTCATATACTTACTACTTTGAGTGGTATTCAGGTTGCTGCTCCCATGATGCTTGCAGGTGGGTGATGGTTGGTGCCTTGGGGAGGGTTGCATGGACACAAATCACAATGATTAATCTACGCTCATGTTTCATTCGATAGTATTTTTCCCCATGTTTTGTTTGCAAAATTTTGGGCATTTATTGCAACAATAGAAAATGTCGATTCTGGGATTGAATAAGCTATCATACCCTACCCTCATTTACTTAACACATGAATTTACTAATCTTATATGTGCAAGACTTATCTTATCATCGTCATACTATTAATACCATAAATTCATCTAAATTACATCCCTTTATAAGTGAACTTGCACCTTTCACACATCAGCATTGGTTGTCCCTCTTTCTTGAAAGAATCTCTCACGTGTCTCCCCATCACCACTACCTCCTTCCCCGAGTTTATGTTTGTGTAAATACCTGATTGCCATGTCTGCGTGAAAATCACCCTTATTGTGGAGAAAATAAAGAGTTTCAAAAGTCAACCCTGCCTTGTCAGTGGTTTATGGCGAAGGAGTACATTTCCAGGATGTGTTTGTATTCAAATTTTCACTTTGGAAAAGCAAGAAACGACTTCACAGCATGACATGGAATTAAAACATGCATCATGTCGGGGTCTCTGTTACTGGAGGAAGGAGCAGATGATTTGTGATATGTTTATTGTCTGTGTGCATTTATTTCCCACCTATGTGTTTCATATGTTTATCCTTGGCATCACCCTTTATGATGCTGTCCCACAGGGCTTAGTGGTTTCTCATCACCGTGGATTGGTTGGTGGTATTTCAATCATCTCCCATTTCTCAGCCGGTCTTGCTTCTGTTGCCCTTTCAGCTATGCACCTCTCCCCTCCCCAGCTCTCCCAGAAAGGACACATTTATCCAGCAATCCCTTCCTTATCACAGTCTTTCAAAGTCCAGGCCTCCTGCTCATCTTCAATCCTTTGTCCCTCTCTTTTCCTGCCTATGGAATTTCCTCCCTGTGTCTGCTCAATCCTTTTTTCTTATTCTCATCATGTTCTTTTCTTATTCCCACTAATCTCATCTTCCATATCCCACCTGTTATTACAGAGTGTTTGTAAAGTCTATCAAATGTCCACTTGTTCTCCTTGGATCAGTTGAAACCTCCCCGTACTCCGTCGTTTTGCTCTCCTGTATGAGATTCGACTTTCTTTGTTTTCTAGACAGGATTGCAGCTCATGGAAGAGATGACAGAGGGTATAAGAGGCGATGAGCCGATGGTGGGGGTAGTGGAGCAATATTTGCACACAACAAGCAAATGAACGAACAGGAAAACAGGAGGAAAAGGAGATGAGGAAACAGTAACCTGCGAATAACAGTGTTGGTTTGGTTAAGGTTAATGGGGTAGGAAATATCATGGGTATGGATGGGGAATGACATGAGAAGGTATAGTGACTTCCTTTTCTTTTTTTTTTAAATGCTTTTCGATGGAGTGCTCTTATTTGGAGAATATGTGTCTGAACTAATCAAATTTTACAAGGTTTCATTTCATTAAAAAAAATTCTATAAAGCTTTTTTCAAATGTCGAATTCTCGATCGACATCGTATTTTGCGCTTATTTGTTGGAAACAAATACTTTCTGGCAGTGGTCCCTTTCACTATACGGGACCAGGAACCATGTGCCTTAATGGCTTTTGCCACAGGGTCTTGCCACACACAGGGTTTGCCACACGCACCAAAAGGATGCGTCTGCCGCACAACATTCTGTCTGTGGTCTGGAGACGAAGATCTGGAGAGGCAGCCAGAACAATTACACATTAAGATGCAAAAGCACTTCTGGCTTTATGCAGGTTTCCAAAACAGATCCTGATTCTCACCACAGAGAAGCCTATATTAATGCATAGTATCGTCGGACCCCGCTATTCGCAGATTCGCTATTCGCGGACCCCGCGTATTCGCGGTTTATAAAATGCGACCCCTGTGCTTTGCGTATTTATGGGGTTTTTCTCACGGTTTTTCGCAGGCGTATACACAGACACATTCGTGTTTTATTTTATTTATTTATTTAATTTTTTGCGTTTTCACAGGCACAGTTTTCATGGGATTTTTGGTTTTCCCTGATGAATCAGTAACCTCTGGGAAACTTATCCCCCCCCCCCAACTTTTTTCCATTTAAACAATACCCCGCTAGTCACATATTTGCTATTCATGGCATTTTCCAGAAATGTATCCCCCATGAATAGCGGGGTCCGACAGTACGAGAATTATTTATTGCGCAAAGAAGTGAACCAAGCAACGTGCAGATGATGCTTATGTCTATCCCATCTCAGTGTGTGACTTAACTGCACATCATAATGCTCGCCATCACACACACACCAAATGTGACCACAAGTACTAAACTCCAGATGAGTTGGGAAGTTCTAAAGCATCTCCCACACAGTCGAGACTTGTCACCTTGCTATTTTCAACTGTTTGGACCATTTATTGAGTTGACGAATGATTAAGATGTCAAAGCACATTTCATGAAATGACTGTGTACCCATTTGGAAGACTTCTCCCCAGATGGCATCAAGGCTCAACCACAATGATGGGGCAAGAGTGGATATTTAGCAGGGGGAGATACCTCGAAAAATATATGAAGTCTCATCATCCACTCTGCACGTTTTGATACAATAAAAGTCGACATAAACCCATATAACTATACCCATATATGCAAGTTCAGAGCATTTGCGTGAAGTTGTGGTGTACTGTCCCAATACCTTGGTTGTTGTTTCGGATGCAGCCTGTGGCTACTGGTTGAATCGTTTTTCTGGAAATGGAACGACTGCACCACTGATGCAGTGCCCCTGCTGCCAGTAAGCTGGTACTCATTTTGTTGACCTCGGAAGGATGACAGCCTGAGTCCACCCACCTGGTGTTATTTAACAGAATTGCAGGAGCTCTAACTCAAGACCCGAAAAGCCTTAACCGTTAAGCCAACACCAGGCTTAAAACCTTAGGAATTCATTGTAGATATTCTCATAGTTTGATAATTGCTCCAATGTCAAAAGGTTCTCAGCCTCATTTCTCATGTGGTTTTCTAATATCTCTATCTCTATCTCTATCTCTATCTCTATCTCTATCTCTATCTCTATCTCTATCTCTATCTCTATCTCTATCTCTATCTCTATCTCTATCTCTCTCTCTATCTCTGTCTCTTTCTCTATCTCTATCTCTATCTCTCTCTCTCTCTCTATCTCTCTCTCTCTCTCTCTCTCTCTCTCTCTCTCTCTCTCTCTCTCTCTCTCTCTCTGTGTGTGTGTTGCATCATTGGTTGGGACGTGGCTATGCCGCTGATGCAGTGTCCCCCTTACCAGTACACTGGTGCTCATTTTGCAGACCTCGGAAGGATGACAGGCTGAGTCAACCTCCTGGTGTATTTTTTAATTCAGCGGCCAACAGGGCTTGAACTCAGGACCCAAGGATCCCAAGCCACCACCCTAACCACTAAGCCTACACCAGGCTTATCATACAAGCTAATGTTCAAGCTTTTCTTTGAGCCATGTATATAGCCTAAAGCGTAATAAGGAAATTCAGATAATTCATTAAAAAAAAAATTATGTTGAAGCTAAAAATAAATGTTGACCTGGCACAATTAAGGTGCTTTGTTTTTTTTTAATAATTTTAAGCAGTTGTTTTTGAGGAGGAGTGGGTTATTATGGAAGGAAAAGGATGTGGAGGAGGAAGATGAGAGATGGATGTCCTTGGCAATCCAAATCTGTTTTTCTTTTGCCAAATGCGATTGTTGTGACATTTGCTGTTGTGCTCCTGTGGTTCTGTATTGATGTTGCAGTGAAGGCCAAGCATTGCCTGCATGGAGATTGAGTTTCCGTAGAGATGAAGCTTCTGCAGCCATTTTGGGGGTTCACGAAAGGCAAACGATGTTAACACAAGGCGAGAAATTAGCACCCAGGAATAAGACCTCGGTTTAATCTCCCACTAGGCCTTCCATCTTCAAAACAACACTCACATAATGTGCTGCTATCTCCAGCTGTGAGCATATGCCTTCGATAGGCTCTCTCCTTTGGGTTCCTCTATGACAAAAGTGAATCTGCATGCACCTGCAGATGATACAGAAACTCAAACAATGGGCAGGGGGATGCCTACTGTGCTTGGGTGACAGTTTGTGCAAGGTATACTGTTTAGCCAACGATTCAAAGCAGGTGTTATTTGATGCAAATGACATTGAATGCTACCCTATGTATTAAAACATCAACTATGATGTCCTTGTCCTAATAAAAAGGGGGCTGCAAAAACATTTTGAGCTTCGCAAATTCAACTTATTTCAAGAATCTTGCACAAAATTCAAGTGAAAGGATGTTATAAGCAAACACAGCACATCATAATACATCCACAAAATGGAAGGTTCGAAGCCGATTGAGAAAAGGAAGAGAAGGTCAGAGGAGAGGGAAGTGAAGCCAAGGGTCATGGGAATGGAGAAGGAAGGACAATAGGCAAATGAGGTTTGCAGACAATATGTAGGATTAAGTGGAAACGAATAAAATACTGTTTCTTGTGCAAAGGAAGTTAAGGAAGGAAGGGACTAATTTAAAGATTCACCAAATTGCATGTATAATTTACATTTTGACTCCATTTGCAGTGTCAGGATACAAATGGCATCAGTGAATGCATGCAAGCTAAGATAGTTAATATTGATTAAAGTTCGAATTCACAGGAAAAGTGGGATCATCATGTTCTTCAACATGTATTGGCATGAGATAATGGAGGAATTAACAAAGGACTTGGACAATTAAACCTTATTTGTATAATATTTTGTGAAGCCCTCTTTCATGTGCACAGGAATACTCCAACATACTACATGAAGGCTTGCCTTGATTTACCTTTCCTAAAAATTTGCTGCCTTTCCCAATCAAGCGGGATTAAGATTAAGAAATCGTGTGAGATCCTGTGGCATGAGCTCAAAACGCTCCATCAATACATTGACAAGGAAAGTTCTCGGACTCTCATGCCGTCACTGCAATGAGCCCCAGTAGGCTTATGAGAAGCAAATTTACCAAGAGCCGCTCGAGGGCTTCATCCACCCATACCTCACCTTCGCATATCACCCCACCCTCCATTCCACCCTCCAACCCTTCCACAATTCAGCAATCATGGAGTCATGTGAAAAGCTCATCCTTCCCTGCATCACGAGCGCACCAATTCCGGCTGCTTCATACCACATTTACACAAGTGCCGAGTGGATTCATTGCTCGCCCACATCCAAAGCTTGATCGGGG
>NC_140964.1:27472442-27502442 GCF_056783735.1 Eptatretus burgeri
TCAGTTGCCAGATCGGTTTCATCGCATATCGGAGAATCATCAGCTGCAGCGCAGACAGCAATGCATACCAATGAGGCCCTCAAGCATGTACCACATGCAAAATCATGCTGCACATTGATCCTCAAGCCAAGCCTGTGTCTGTTCTGTAGTCTCAGCTGACCTGGAGGCTGCTTGTCTTTCATGTTGATTCTTAACTTGAGCCTGTGTCTGCTTTTGAGTCTAAAGTGACCTGTAGACTGCCATTTTCTTTGCAATGCATTTGTTTCTGCCCACAAGAGCTCTTTCTTGGTGGCATTTGTCAGTATTTATAATACAAGTAAGGTAGGTTGAGATATTTCTCAACAAAAGTGTTCCATTGGAAGTTCCCTTGAAAGTTGTCTCGAAGTCACAATTAACAATACAGTATCTTGGCAGCCCAGAGGCAGATCACTTAAGGCGCTGTCACACCTTGACGATTTAGCCAGGGTATGCCAACCTATGAAAAATTTGCCGAACCAAGCTGGCACAAGTCGAATACGTTATGGGTAAGTTTTGTATATGTTAAGAGCATGCTGAAAAACACTGCCATACGTCGTAGTACGCTGGCTTTAATCGTTGTACTTTTTGGTTGTCCTCAAATTTTAGCATGCTTGAAATTTTACGACCTATGCCAGCGTATGACTCACACGTTCCGCTACGCTGGCCATAAGTTGTTGGCACGTCATGCCATCGTTGACACACGTTACTTGTAAGTTACTCATAAGTCGAAACACGTCGAGGTAATGATTAGCGTACCTGAAACTTATTGTTACGGCTGTGGAAATTCGCATTACACCATAAAGGGCCCTCACGTGAGATATCTCGATAGGTACATGTGTAGTTAGCCCAAACCCGTTGTATAGTGGGAATTTATGTGATCCATTCGGGCTGCGATCCTCCAGTTAGTCGTTTTTCTTTCTCTATCTTTTATTTCAAACAAACAAAAACCGCCAACGATGCTGGTGGGCTTTTCCCGCCATTCTTCCCCGCACTAGGTGTGAGGGAAGGGGGGAAGGGCGGCTCATCGCTGATTGGTGGATGGACAGCGTGAGGCAGTCGGGGTGAGGGAACGTCCCTTTTCGAGAACCCTATCGAAGGAGGGTGGAGCCGAAAACGGGGCGGAGCGAAGGGCGAAGCCCCGCGCTATAAAAGACGGACATGGGCAGAGCGCGTTCTCTCCCTCTTCCTGCTCGCTCTCCCTTTTCCTCTCGCTCTTCCTCCACTCACTTCCTCCTCCTCTTCCGCTTCGCTCGTCTGCGTTTGGTTGTTGGTTGGTTGGTTATTCCCTTGTCCCAGTGGGGTGGCTTGAGGTCTCGCTCTCTCCCTGACTCGTGGAACTCGCCTCTGTCTGAAGTCGTTGTTGGGTCATCGCCGAGCTGCATCGTCGTGGTCGAGTGTCTCTGCGTCGGTGTGGAGCTCGTGGAACTCGCGGAGTCCGAGGAGCTCGTTGAAGTCGAGCTGTGTCGTCGAGTCTGGTCGAGTCGGCAGTGGAGGACGGCAAAGGAGACGGAGCTCGGAGTGGAGGTCGTGGGAGGAGGACTCGACGGCCGCACCAAGGGCAGTCCTTTCTTTTCTTTGGGTTTGTGTAAATGACTGTGGGTGGCGCCTGTCCTTAAAGTAGTATTGTTTTAAGTGTTGCCGTGTGTACGCGTATTCGGTTTTAACTGTTCCTTTGCTTTTTATGTGCATTTTTCTTTTGCTGTGGATATGTGCTTGTCTCTGTGTGTGAATAAACGTGCTTGTGTGAACTTGTTCCCCGTTTCGCTGCGTCCTTTCCTTTGTTTGACTCTCCATCTTGCACCACGTAAGGGGTTCGTCGTGGGTTCAACATCCCGGTAATTAATCGGAACCGTCAAGGCCGACGATAACACCGCTCGGTTATCAATATAGCACGGAACGGACCGCTTTAGCGGTTCGTGTCCGGAGTCGGCCTGTGGCGTGGTATGATCGCCCGGTCGACCAATCGCGCAGGTACTTAGGTAGATCGAATTTGGCGAGCAACCCTATCCTGCGTGGGTGGGCAATTGGCACTATCGTGGTGAGTTTAAACCTCCACCCGTGACTAGCTCCCGGCGTTGTTCCAAGAGGGTCACGACTGAATTGTCCGTTCCGGTGGGCGAGCCAGCCGCCATTCGAGTCGAGTGGCCGATCGCACGGCGGCGGGCACAAATTCGCAACATTATTTATAACCTATGAGTAACGTGTTGTCGGCACACGTCGAGGCACATTAGGGGATCGTTGACACACGTCGAGGCACGTTACTTGCAAGTTACTCATCAGTCGAAACACGTCGAGGTTATGTTTAGCATTAGTGTTGCATTCGTGTTGCATTAGTGTTGCAATGTTTAGCATTCGTGCCTACCACTTATTCCCAGCGTAGCGGAACGTGTGAGCCATACGGAGAGTCCGTCGTAAAAATTTCAGCATGCTTGAAATTTCACGACGTACGAGACGTACCACGAAATACGACGGCGTAAGTCATTGTTTTTCAGCGTGCTCTTAACGTATACACAACTTACCCATAACGTATTCGACGTGTGCCAGCTTGGTTCGGCAAATTTTTCATAGGTTGGCATACGCTGGCTGAATCGTCAAGATGTGACTGCGCGGTTGACACTTCCAATTCTCAGGCGGTTATGATTTAAATCGGCGTGCGGCAGGTTTTCAACAGGCTACGCCACGAGTTCGTCGGCGATATGTGCAGCATGCTATGCCTAAGTTAAACTATCGTTGGGCATAGGTTGTTAACGCCGACAACAGGCTTAACATTCGTTGGTATACGTTATCTATAAGACAACGAAACGTCTGTGCCCGTTACTAATATGTAATGCATACGACCAACACGTTATGAATACGACCAAAACTTTAAAAAAAAAACATCAAAATTTCAGCATACGCCAACATTTGACATACATTTTTATAAGTTGCCATTGCTGGCTAAATCATCAAGGTGTGACAGTGCCTTTACACACAAAGTTCATTTTTAAATAAATAAATAATAATCGAGTAATTAACATCAGGTGTTGAGCCCGTGTCATTTCCGCACAACAGGCAGGGAAGATCACTGGTGGGGGAGCATGAGCACGGTGGTGTTACAATAAATCTGGAGGCGTAATAACACCCAAACTGGTTCTTTCCAGAGCAATCTCTGTTTGCGTGAGTGAAGCCATCAGAAGTTCTCGGTGGTCATCTTCCCATGCCGATCTTTGTGACGCAGTCGATTAAAGTTAAACAAGAGCGAGAATTGCTTTGCAATACTTCCCCCTACCGATCCCAATATAGAATAAGAAACCTTATAATTACCCACCGTTTGGGTCTATTTGGCAAAATAAAAGGAAAAGCAATTTTCATTTACTGATATATTTTGTGAACTGGACACCAATAAAGAAAACGAGCTTACAAACCAGAGATAAAAATTAGTTTGCTTTAACGCACACTTGAGCCAATACTGGAACCAAAATGAAGAAGAAGAACATTTATAACCCACCTTGTTTTGTTTGTTTCTAGGCTTTGCCTATTTTGGGTGGTTGCTGCTAGACTACCCTTATTCTCAGTTTTTCCGTCTGTCTGTATGTTTGTATGTATTGTTGAGGATTCAGCAATGGAGGGATTCTCAACCCACTCCGGCCGTCTCCGGGGTTATAACGCCGACTAGCTCGGCACAGGCCTCGGGTCACGCGTCTTCAATCGCGATACCAACGTACCACTGGACCTTACCAGTTTGGGAAATAGACCCCAGTTACAGACTGGTTTTGTCACATGCCGAGCGTTTCCTGCGAGACTGTAACCATTTTGGTTTTATATACCAATCGAGCGGATCATTACTCGACGCGACACAAATTAATCCATAGTGGCAACTTCATACGAATCAGCCAGATTTATTGGGGAACATCGGGGAACAAAACACAAGCAAAATATTCACGACAATGTTTTTATCAATCTTTAACCCATTCTTAACTAGGGAACTATGGATTACGGGTTTCGAAGGGGTCCCTACCGAGATAAGCCTTAAACGACATGCAGACAAGACATAGACAGCATGCAGACAAGACAGAGTACTTGGTGATGTTTCTTGGACGAGAGGAATGTGCCAAAAGCACGAATGTCGCTCGTAACAAGCCGATGTCCACGGATTCGAGCATCAAGCTCGAGCACGCTGCGTGGCAAAATGGCGCTCACCCTTCTTTGACGCACTGCCCACGCACGCGGCTTCCGCACGTTCTGACCCCGCGTAAGGGCGACGGCACAAGACCGTCAGATCGACGATGGGTTTCAGCTGGTTTCCCACAAGGTCCCGTATACAAGTCCAGACCTGGCCTGTTCACCAGACAAGGTCAAATCGAGGTGCCGGGCTCCGCAGGCTGGGTCCATGGGATTCCAAGACGTCGCCGAGCCATGAGGTGAGTAGGGACAGAGGCTCTGTGATTAGCACACAGCAGCCAGTTCCTCTCGAAGCAGATTGCCGTTTCTCTCATGGCAGAATCACCTCCGTCTGGTGTACGCTCGCCTCGAAGCCCGACTGCTCAACTCCGTCCTCTCAGTTTCTGACCACTTTTTCTTTTCCGGGGCGCGCCCCTTTTCGAAGCTGACAAACTCCTCCCCCCAGCTCCACCTCCCTCTCCAGGCCACTCCCCCTCAGCCGACTGGGCGGGGCCTATTGTCCGGAGAGGGGAAGGAAGAAGAGGAAGCTCACGGTACACCACCACTGCACGAACAATAAACAGCCTCTTACACCTCCCGACACACATGTAACGTCCATCTTACCGAACAGCCTGGCTAAACATGCATTTAATGGGGGATCTGAGCTAATCCTATATTTAGTAGCAAACTAAGGGCCATTTCCATAACAGTATGTTTCTATGTTTGTATGTTTGTTTGTATGCAATGGACAGCTCTGGAGGCCAGAGGATTCAACCGATTTTGATGAAACTTGACAGGTAGGTTAATATCACGATCGAGTTGTATGCTTTTGAGCACGGTTGCTATGGACACCACCGTTGCCTAGCAACGGGACTTTGAAATTTTTGAAAAATCCAAAAAATATTATTTTTTCGAAAATAAAAAATCGGCTTCCAGGCTTTTCTGCGTACTATAATCAACCTCTTTGTCAAAAATTTCAGCCCGATCCGTCAAAAACTGTATGACTAGAATGCAATTATGTAGCGACCACCCATGTCGCCTACCGGCTTGTCATATTTTTAAAAACCCGATGTACATACATGAACCAATAACATGCGTACGGCTTTTGTGCAAATATAGTACATCGTGGTTATATAGCTGGGATCATGACAATTGCACTGGGCCATGAACTAACTCCCAGGATTAGGCCTGAGGCCTGCCAATCTGTGCTGCTTCATGCAATGGCAGGACATGATTTTATTGGTGTGGAGTCAGGCCAGCTGTCAAGCCAATGGGTGTAAAGCATTGGGGTGGAGTCAGGGCAGATGACTGCTGACCCATGTATAATTAATAGGTGATATTTTCCAAGTTTAAAAAGGCATAACTCTGTGAAAAACTGACGAAACACCCTGAAACTCGAACTTGTTCTGCAAGTCGTAATAAAACCAGGTACCAAGTTTCCGTTGAATATGTTAAAGGGTTTGGGAAAAAATCTGAAAAACCACAGATGGGATAGATGGACAGATGGAGAACAAACCCATATTCCCCCCGCCAGTGAAAGCAGTAGGGGATTGAAAAGCAACAGAAGGATCATATAGAGATGGGGAGGAATAAAGGTGTGGGAGAAACGTACTAACGGAATATACAATTTCTGCTATTAGCTTCAATACATAACTTGACCTCAACATACGATCTTCACAATACATATTACTCTATCGCTCACAGGGAAAACCCAGGCAGTGGACATACTCATTAGATGCCTGAACATGAAGTGTAATAATAAACCTGTGTAATGCAATTTTTTTTAATAACAGGCATATGTGTAAACACTTTAATAATTAAATTTGTGGGTGTATTTTTTGCACGCGTTGTCGAGGCTAATATAAGAGCTAGCACACAGAACATACAACAAATGGAGCAGGAGACAAGAGGGGCAGGTGAGGGAAGCACAAAACAGTGGGGGAACAGAGACAATATTACCTCTGCCACCGAAGGTGAAGGAGGTTATGTTTTCACCGCTTTCTGTCTGTTTGTCTGTTTGTCTGTTTGACTGTGTGCAGGACATCTCAAAAAGTTGTGGACGGATCCAGATGAAATTTGGTGGACAGGTTGGGTGTGTGACAAGGACGAAGTGATTAGATTTTGATGAAGATCCGGATCAGACTACTCGAATTTTTAAAGTGATTCTTCACCATTGAGAGATTTGGCCAAAAATGATATATAGCACGATATCTCAAAAAGTTGTGCACGGATTCGGATGAAACTTGGTTGACAGGTTGGGTGTGTGACCATGACAAATTGATTCGATTTTGGTGAAGATCCGAATCTGGATATGAGAATTATTTAATTTTTAAAGTGTTTCTTCACCAGTGAGAGCTCGGGCCAAAACGATATATAGGATGATATTTCAAAAATATATTGGGCTGATATGTTCTCGTGGACCAGGCATTACAGGGCGGAGGTATGCGCTCTACTGAGTGCCCTCTCAGGTTCCACAGTTAGATCTGTGGAAGGGAGAGGGATGGGGAGGAGTACACGGGGTAAACAAGATGGACACAACAGGGACTTTCAGAAAGGAAAGCAGGGAATTTGAAGGAGGTGGGTTTGGGGTGGATTAATGGGGATACAAAATATCATGGTTTTTGATGGGGGGAGAAAATAAATGGTGGTGAACAGCTGTTTTGAAGACCTGGAGGGAAGAGTGGGATTGAAGAGAGTGTGGGAGTTTGTTCCAGAGACAGAAAAAAAAGAAGAATGAAAGAGTGAAGGTGAGCAGTGATTCTTGATTTTGGGAGTTTTACCAGAAGGGGGTTGCTGGCGGACCTTGAGCACCCTGTGGAAATATAGGGTGGACACATCACATGCAGAGCATGGCGGGCGAGGCCGGAGAGGAGATGGTAGAAGACAGAAAGACCACCGATCTGCCTGCGGTGAGAGTGTTGTTGAATGTTGACAACAAATCACAACAACCTCAACATAGATCTTCATAAAAACATATTACTCAATCGCTCCTGGGGGGAAAAAAACCCAGGCAATGTATAAACACAAGACCTGATCGAGGTCTGAATGCCAATTATCTGGTTTTATCTGGGGTCATTTTTTTTTTCTCCAAACATAGCCCTCAACTTTCCTCTGGATGAAAGAGGAGTCCATGCAAAGTTTGGTTTCCTGCAAAGTCCGAATGCATAAATAAACAAACAAACAAACAAACAAACAAACAAACAACCTTCAGAACTTCAGAATCTGGACACTGTTTAAAGCGACCACACATTGCCTTGATATTCGTTTTGAGGCCAAAAAAGGCCGCTATAAAATGTATATTGGGAGGTGGTGTCAGGCAGTGCTGCAGCTGGCCCGCAGGCAAAAGGTAACCACCATGCCAATTACTCCACAGCTTTTGCAATGTCCAGCATGTTCCAAAAAACACTGCCGGGAAAAGCTCACTTTCCCAAAAGTAGTGGCAAGTAGCCCCTCGAGCATTCATCTTTAATTTGTGGTTATATAGCTCGAATAATTCCATCTGCACTGACCCAAGAGCTGACGCCAGAGACCTGCAGTGTAAGGTTTGAATCTTGGTGCCTGTGGCTTATACGTGCTATCGCCTTCACAAGGGTCAATCTGCTCGAACCTTTTGATATTTGATGATTCTTTTAACAGTCGCTTTGGTTGTTTTACACTGAAAACAAAACTGATAGCGGAGGGCCTGGTGATTGTGATGATGACACTTCCCAAGATGTCTGGTTTATCACAGCACAGAAATGGCAGACGTATGTTTTTTCAGGTTCCAATGGTGGGTGGCACCAGGCCAGCTGTCCAACCAAAGGGTATCGAGTGGACATACAAACACCTGCTCTGACACGATTATTTTGCAAGAACATTAATAATATTATTTTGCAATTATTATGACGCCATAATTGTTATTATTATGCCATTATCATCGGACAGAATTGATTAAGTTTTTATTAGAAATTTTATTTCTGGTTGGTGTCTGGACCAGCAATTCTTTGCCTATACACTGCCCATGTGTAAATATACATGTACATGTCCTGTTTTCTCCAAATTTCCCTCAGGCAAGAATTAAAGAATGAGAACAACTGTTAGGAATGGGGTTATGCATCGAATAAAGGACATAATTGGGCCGTAAGGGTGTCGGGGGCAATACTGCACATCACACTTGATGCCATGGCTAGGAGAAGTCACATATGAGGCCACAATATACACATATAAACAATCCATATGCAATCAACATATAATCGGATGGCTGGAAAAATCAGACAGGCAATGGGATACATCATTCATGCATAAAGACTCATTTAAGCAACTTTATTTGTGAAAGATCATTGCGGCCTACTTAGCGGCCTCCCTAGAGGCCTAGCAAGTAGAGAAGGCTCGGATGCGTTCATCTGTGGTGGACACAATAAGCATAGAATACCTCAAGGATGTCGGGTTCCCTCCAAATTTCTTTCAGTTTCATGTTAAACAACAGTGTGATAGCGACTGTTTAAAATGGTAATCATACGTTGGACAGAATTGACTGCATAGTTTGTGGTTATAAGAATTTTTACTTCCTGCAGGTGTGCCCTACAAAATTCCATGATAAGCTATTTCTACACCTCAACACAGAGTTTGTCCAAGGTGGAAAATTATTAGCCCGCATACGCAAAGCGAAAAGTGGGGTTAAGCAATCGGTCACGTATGTATTGTTGCAGCCGGGGGTCGGGTGAGAAGACCATAAGGGAGGGTGGAAGGGGAAAGCTAACTCGGGTTCCCACCAGACTCCTCGGGATCGCAGGCCAACGCACACGGATAACTCTGTGAAGCGTAGGGTCGCAAACCAACCATGAACGCCAATAACTCAACCACGTGACTGAGGGTCCTCCGTCTAAATCGGTTATCTAATTATAATCATGTGACTGAATTACCAGGGGACACGCCCTCGGTACGCCTTGTCCGAAACGGGTCATCTTACCTGGTCAGATGCAGCCGAGCGACACTGCCAAGGACGTACCGGCTCAAAGAACGGATCGTTGGGAATAAAGTCCCGGCTCGGCTAGGATACGGACCATGCTGGATCAATGAAAGAAAAGACAAAAACAAGCTGGGAACATTTCTACATACGCATTTATTACAGGCAGGTGAGGAAAGATATGTGACACAGTGAAGAGATTTATTGTTGTGTGCAAGCAGGGATAGAAAGAAATGTGTGGTGCGACAATAAAACAAGCAACTTACAAAAGCAGACTCAGAGCAGACTTATCCCAATATAATTCTTCTGCACTCTTCACAAAAGCGAGGACAGGCGCCATGACACACGCACACACGCACGCACGCACGCACACACAACCCGATGAAGAGGCGTTAATCTCAAGAAAGGAGAGATGAGGCTGGACTCTCCGCCGAGCGATCACAGTTAGAGGGTTGGCATGTTTTCTCCTGCTTGATTACGATGTCGGCGCAGCTCGTGCACTGATCCAGAGAAAGGGCTAGACTGTCAGGCGTGAGGGAGGGACTTTCGGTGGAGCCAGGTGAGGGGGTTGTCCAGCGGCGAGAGGCAGGTGGAGAAGGTGGATGGGTGGAGCCAGCGGCGAGGGGGTGGAGATTCCAGAGAAGGCGGAGATCGAGAGAGAGAGAGAGAGAGAGTGGGTGGAATGGCAGACGGGACTTGCGGAGCAGCAGGCATATGCAGAGATCGTTCCAAGGTCACGCAAGGATGGTGAGGACGACCATGACGATGCCGACAACTACGACTCCAGACGGCCTCGCAATCCGTCTTTTATAGGTCCGGCAATGCAGGGCAGGGCACCACCCCAAAGCGATGCATCGTCACCCGAATCGGGCGCTCCCATTGGGCCTTGGCCACCACACGGCCCGGCAGCCATGGCCAAAAACGGCCTTATTGTACATCCGGCGAGAGATCACGGAGCTGTGAAATTGTCTCGCTCCGAACCCCATGATATGAATCGCCTTGCAACGATTCCCGGGCCATGCTCTGGCGACTAGAAGAGGGCCGCGTCAGCTCCGCATGCACGCTCGGGCACCCCCGGCGCGTTGCGGTTGGTGCTGATCAATGCGCTTGCCTCGCCCGGACGCCATGCGGTCCAAGCGATCCAGGCCATACAGCATGCCTCTGCTTGGTGGCGGCTGCATCGAGGCGGAAGTGCGGGAGGATATCTGCCATCCACAGAAGACATTGGTGGCCACAGTGGCATGCGAAAATCGACGGTAAGACGCCGTTGTGAACCAACATGCAGACTCGAACAAAGAGGTACGCTATTTGTGCCCCATACAGTGCGATGGTAATATGCCATTGAAATCAGCGTGCAGACCCGAATGAAGAGGTGCGCTATTCATGCCCCCATTCTGTGCAATGGATTGAAGGAAAGAATTGGATATAATTAGGGTTGAAAAGAGCATGCCGCATGCGTCGTGTACGGCGTTAGGATTTAACGTGTGGTTCTACGATTTCCTTTGACACCGTATCTTGGAGCGGAGGATTTTTCCATCGTAGAGGTTGTGCTTCCTTTGGTCTCTGCGAAGATGCATTCTTATTGTGGAGGATGTTGCTGTGGTTTTCACAGGCGGCCGTCTGGGTGCGGTGCCTGCTTGGATTTATCTCAGGAATAAGAGGAAAAGTTGTAATGAAGATAGAGATATAACCAGACCTAACTATGATACCGACACATGCACTTAGTCCTGTTTGACCCATTAGACATGAGGGAAAGGTCAAACTGCACATACATTCATGAAATAACTGTCTGGGGACCACTGTATGATGGATGCCATTGCCTTAGAGGCATGTGGTTTCCAGATCCACAACAGTATGTATGTGTCCACATTTTGTTAAGAGCATACATTGAAAACCATTCAACGGAGGGAATTGAACCTTTACCACCTGTTACATGACCATTTGATATTGTGCATATTACTTGGATGACGTACGCCCCCTCAGAACTTACATGGTGAATTAAATAAAATCTAATGCCCAGAGACAATGTCAGTTCCTCATGTTAGAAATTTGAATCATTGCAATCGTTTCAGCATTTATCAGGCTTGGCTGGTTAAAAAAAGTGAAGAAGAAGTACAATTTGGCATTTTAATGTTCTCCCAATTTATACTTTATCGATCTATTCTGGCATTTTTATAATCCTTGGTAGTTATGAAAACACTCGAGAACAAGAATATCAGTTATTTTGTAAAGGCTTTATGAATGTGCTCTATAGCAGACTTTTCAAAGTATAACTTGTACATTTTTACCTTCGAAATGTAGATAGATGCAATTACAAATTTGCCACCAGAAGAGTTGGCTTGTACCAAATCCTTCTCAAGACTGTGCAGGGTAAGTATTCTACGAATACTATGTAGTTAGGGATAAGTAACGACCGAATGTATCACTGTCAGACAGACAGACCAAACCAACTCAAGGTATTTTATTAGTATGATTGTGTATGTTAGTATGATTGTGTATTTTAGTACGATTGTGTATTTTAGTATGATTGTGTATTTTAGTATGATTGTGTATTGTTACGGCTGTGGAAATTCACAGAACACCATATAGGTCCTTAGTTCAGTTATGCTGATAAGTCCGTGTTCAGTTAGATTTCCCCACCGTTGTTTCATGGGAAATTATCCATGTGGACAGGGCTGTGATCTTTGAGTTAGCCGTTTTTCTTTACTATCGTTATTTCGGACCAACCACAACACCAACCACCAACCACCTTCTCCACCACGCCAACCAGCAACCACCTTCTCCACGCCAAACACCAACCACCACGTAAACCACCAACCACCCTCTCCACACCGCCTTCATAACGATGACATCTCCCCACCATCTCCCCCACCCGAATAACATCGCCTCACCTTCATCTCCGCAAACGCCGCCATCTTTGCGCAAGCTACGGCGAGTTCCCAGCGAACAGCGTCGCTGCAAACAGATGCGGGGGTTTCTTTGTTGGTGCCAGCGATGGTGATCTCGCGCACGTCCGCTCTGTGGAAGCTTCACCTCGGAATTCGGATCACAGGAGAAAAAGGGGTGGGGCCTGTGGGGGTCGAAGGTCGAAGAGCGGAGGTCAGATCTCGTCTCTCGAGCCCTATAAAAGGCCGAGCGGAGCGCCAGTTCGCAGTCGAGAGTAGGTTGGTAGAGTCAGTCGGTGAAGTCTGGAGTCGGGAGAGCACAGGCGGGGGCGAAGTCCAGGAGAGCAGAGGACACGTGAGATGGAGAGCTTGGCTAAGCCTGCTGTGCCGCGCAGACCTGCGCGTCCATGTAGAGAGTGCCGGAGAGAGCTCGCCAGCCAGCGCCAAACGGTCAGAGGTGATTGGGCTTCGGGACAGTCCGAGCATCGCTGAGGAACGGACGGGTTCTTACAAAGAGCATCAACTTTGGAAGAGCATCAAAACCCGTTCGTTCCTCTCAACATGTCGCCGGCTGAGGCCCGAATCACCCGGCCGCTTGGCAAGGCCTGGGCTCAACCGCGGCTACGCTAGCTGCCGTGGGGACGGGGCACCGCGGGTTGCCCCATCGAGGCGCCACGAGGGTGGAGGTATTCTGCAACGGTCTTGTGGAACTCCTTCGGTCCGCCAAGCTCCACGTTATAAAGGCCTACGGGCCCAGTCTGACCCCCTTGTCTTTGAGGGGGTCTTTTCCTTGCTTTTATTTTTGTGAATGTTGTGGCGCCGTGTCCCGTTAAGTGGAACAGTATAAGTGTTTGTGAATAATAAATAATAGACGGTTGTAGTACTTTGTCTTGCTCGCGTCTTGTCCCTTCCTGCCAATTCCATTGCTTTTCTGTATACGTGCATGTTGGTGTTTTGCATACCTGACTGCATACGCGTGTGAATAAATGTGCGTGTTTAAATGTTAACCCGTTCGTTGTGTCCTCTTTCCCCATTGAACTGCTATCTTGCCTTCGGAATAATAGCGGGCTTTTTGATAGCCGATAAAAGAATTGGGTCCAGCGAGGTCTCGCGATAATACACCGCTCGGTTATCCCAGAACGGAACGAACCGCTTCAGCGGTTCGCGTCCAAGCAGACCTCGCTGAGGTATGGTCTCTCGGTTGTCTGCCCACGCGAATACTTAGGTATATCGATAATTCGGCGATTGACCCTGTCGCGCGCGGGTAGAGTGTTGACTAGGCCGTGGTGTGCGCTTGGAGCACACCCGTGACTGGGTTCCGGCGTTGTTCCGGAAAGTCGCGACTGAATTGTTCGTCCAGTGGGCGTACGGCCGCGATTCGGTTTAAAAGCGGTCGTTCGCACGCTGGGCGGCGGCAAATTCATCACAGTATTTTCATATGATTGTGTATTTTAGTATGATTGTGCATTTTACATTGTGCACATTGTGTATTTTAGTATGATTGTGTATTTTAGTATGATTGTGCATTTTCCATTGTGCACATTGTGTATTTTAGTATGATTGTGTATTTTAGTATGATTGTGCATTTTACATTGTGCACATTGTGTATTTTAGTATGATTGTGCATTTTACATTGTGCACATTGTGTATTTTAGTATGATTGTGCATTTTACATTGTGCACATTGTGTATTTTATTGTGAACATTGTGTATTTTGGTATGATTGTAACAAAAAGAATTGGCGTCATTTTTAAAAAAGAAGCTCAAATTTGTATGGTTGATTGGATTTTAATTTGGCTTGACTTGTAGGATAGTGCCTTCCTCTTCCTTCCTTCCGTCTCTCGTCCCAACGAGATTAGGGATGAAGAGATTAAGAGATGAGTTGTGAATTAAAAATGGAATGTGCATGAACCCAAATTGATAGAAGTGTGGATTAAATGGTGTAAAGTGGTTGTGCGAGTGAAAAAGGGGAAGCACATCCCTGTACTGGGATAAATCCCCTTTTGAATGATAGGTAGTTAGAGGGGATTCACCTATTTTGGAACATGGAAGCCATGACGATGTTGATGCTGATAGCAGAAAGGAAATTGAACAAATGGATGCAAATGTATGGCAAACAGCTGGAAGTGTGGCACAGTGACACATATATATATATATATATATATATATATATATATATATATATATATATATATATATATATATATATATATATATATATATATATATATATATATATATATATAAATGAGATATGTTGGTAAAAAGCAAACGGGCTGTTTCAATCAAACGGTGATGCATTTGTCTCCTGCATCAAGAGGTAAAATAACAACTCCAGCAGAGAGGCAAGAAAACAAGGGAGATAAAGCATGTGCCGTCACACACATATATAGCAAAGTCCGCACTCATCACTCGTCGTAATTCCACCATGGAACAGCAGGAATTCATTCGGGCCTCTGATTTTCTTTTTCCCGTGTTACTGTTTACACAAACCCCTGAAAGATTGGGAGGGAAACGCGTGCGCAGAAATCGAGGGAGCGTGTAGCGGCCGCTGCTGCTCGTCCGGGGGAAATTGGCTCCACCAATAAATTATCAGCATGGCTTGGTGGAATTGATAAGAGCGGCTTTGAAATTGAGGTCAGGCACAGCGACAGGCTGTAATCGTGTTCCTGCGCTTTCCCGAGATGAAATTTGTCAACACAGTGGACGTGTGGCAGGCGGGGTTTCAAAAAAAAAAAATAAAGTGGGGGAGAAAAACGTGGGTTGAGCCCGGAATTCAATGCCCCACTCTGAATGGCGTTTATCAGCCTTTGAATTTTAAAGCTGGGTCAACGCTGCGTGACTCCACCAAAGATAGTGCGTCAGTCATGATGCCTGCCTCGTGCAGCTCCAAGCAATTCCACGTATCATGAATCCTACGTTAAACTCAAAGAAAAATATATATATGACAAGAGAGGAGTTGACTGATGCAGGAGTGCCCGGTGATCCTGCCTCCGGAGAATTGAGGAGAAAGGAACAAGTAGGGGCTCGCAGGATAATGCAACTCCGTTTGTTTGTTGCCACAATTACATCATAAAACTGATTCGTCCCTGTGGTCATCTGCCAATTATGCATGTACTTGGAGGGGAATATGATGGCGTTAAAAAAAAATTCAGCAACGAGATATTTACAATGGTGCAAGCCAACCTAACTTTGGAACAAGACAACCTAACCCTTGGCTTCAGTACACCGGCTCGATTTGTCCTTCAAGTTGTCCATGCCAGTAAAATAGAAGTTTTCAGATTCAGCCACGTATCGGTTACTTCAGTCAGTTCCTCACCGTTGGTGGTTTAAGCAGGTGCGACTTCAAATGTTGAAACAGATGATAGTCACTGGTGGCCAGATCCAGGCTTTATGGGGGTCCCAGTCCAGCCACTCAAAGTCCCAGTCAAAAATGATGGTCTGCGTAACATGGGTCTTATGTATAGGTGCGTTGTTGTTAAGTGGAACCACACCTTTGATCAATATCCCTCAGAGTTTGTCATTGATGGCCTGCCACAATAGTTGCATGAGGCTGGCGTCTAAATATTCCTCTGTCATTGAAGTATTGGATCACAACAGAGGAATATTACATCAGAGGCAGGAATCTCTCCACATCCCAGAAAATCAAACCCTAATCTTAAAAGCTGAGAGTTGGGCACAAGATTTATTGAGTGGTTGTGTACTCTTGTGCTTCCATTACATAGATTTTTAAAAAAATGTCATCATCCCATAGTATGGTGAAGTTTCCATTCCATATTCCATTCCCAGTTTCCAGATGAGTGACAAGTTCAAGAAACTCACAACATGCCAAACACTGCTGTCAATTGTGCATGGTGAGGTTTTAGTGACAAATCCAATTGTTGAGACCTTGGACAAGTACAAAGGTTCATGGATGATAGTGAGAATACTTCTTTGAGAAATTGCAAGTTCTGTGGACATTTTATTGACTCGTATATAAATAACAGTGATCTTCCATGTTGAAACCTTGTCAACAGTTTGTGGATAGGTCTCATCTGCTTGTCATCATCTGCAAGTGATTTGCATTGACATTTAAATTCAACCACCAAAATTGCTCCTGGAGAATAAGCGGGTGCACCTTCATCATAGTGTGGATTTCTTTTGAGCTTTTGGGTCATAAACTGAAGCAAACTGTATTTCAGGTTAATGAAATTATTGGCATGTCATACACACATGTAATATTACAATGAGCAAAGAAGACGGTGGCTCTCCATAAGGTTCACCAAGCCATGTTCTTCGATGTGAAAAGACCTCTCAGCATTAAATTGAGATTGACAAAGAGAATGCATAAAGGTATCACTGTATGTAATCAATGAAGGCATGACATGTGCAAATTAAAACAGGAATAACCAGAAGGGCACTCGGTAGAGCACATACCTCCACCACATAATACCTGATCCACGAGAACATAGTATCGGGTCCAATTCATTTTTGAAATATCATTCTATGTAATATCATTTTGACCCTATCTCTCAATGGTGAATAATCACTTTAAAATTAAATAATTCTCGCGTCCAGATCCGGATTCAGATCTTCACCAAAATCGAATCAATTTGTCCTTGCCATACATCCAAACGTGTCCACCAAGTTTCGTCCGAATCCGCCCAGAACTTTTTGAGATATCCTGCACATAAACAAACAAACGGACAGAAAAGGGGAAAGACATAACCTCCTTCACCTTCGGTGGCGGAGGTAATAATAACTCGCAGATATTCCCATCAAGGATGGATGATGGGATTTGATAGGATGCGAGGGCCATAGAGCAACAACTGCAATCTTGCAATGGTTGCGATTGAAGCACTGCCCCACCAGAATGCCATGATGTCACTCAGCATGGCAAGCACTTTGAGAAAGGTTTACTTTTGACTGGGCCAAAGAAATAAAAGTTGTTGTTGGAATCACATTTTGATGCCGAAGCAGAATTGTAAGACGTTAATGTCTATGAAGTTTGGTGCGATGTGCAAACCAGTGAGAGAGAGAGAGGAGACAGGAAATCTGACAAAGTGACAGATGCTGTATTTTTTAATTTATACAGATAGAAGATGACACTAATTAGACAAAAATAAAATTTAAAACTATGGATATGAGCAGGAAATGAAGTTGACAACATCAAAGGGACAGCAGCAATAATTATCTCTGATTCTCATGTATCATCTCCGGTCTAGTGATACAAAACCCACAACCCCTGACATAAATCTCGAGAACAAAATACACAAAACAACACACAAAAAACACTCGTCTTGATCTGACGGAGGAACTTACACAACCTCATGTGTCGGTGAGAGATTAGCACAGGTGGCTCACGTTGAATGAAGGCACATCATTGAACGAGGGAAAGGGTTTTCAATGTACTTTTTTTTTTTCTGGGATTCTCTCGAGAATGTGTGATGGAAGGGAATTTGCAAGTAGCGATACATGTTAGTTATCCTGTGGTTGGAGAAATGGTATCGGCAACATTAATTTTGGTTATCAAAGCACTGGGAATCTTTTAGGAGGCAAAAGGAATGTTTCCACAATGATGGCGATAGACTAACAGGTAAGTTTGCAATGGAAATTGAAGAGGGAATTGAGGCTTTTTTTTTTCGGCTACAGGAGGGTGGAGATGCAGTTGATGTGGGAACTGTTGCTGATGGCATGATTGGTGGAGAGAGACAATATTTGAGTCAATATATGGAAAAAAATGGGCTGAATGTAAAAAAGAATGCAACAAAAAGTTTGTTGGTGGTTTTTAGTTTGTTGGGTCGGACTGATGAACAAAAAAAGTCGATATAAATCTATCTGACCCCCGGAAAGTTGTAATTTCCAAGATGGCGTCCAACATGGCCGGCGATCCTCTCAAATGGCTACGTCATTTACTATATACCCTGGAATGATGATTTTGGTGTTTACACCTACATTTTAGAGGTCAAGAAATCTCATAAACGAATTTAAAGTATTATTGAATAATGAGGTATTATCCCATACATTGTGAATTGTGTCCATTCACAATAATGTCTCACCTTCAACTGTTCGACTCGTCTAAAATATGTTAATCTGCACGGATAATTATCTGATGAGTAGATGTTCTTTGTTATTTCAATTTGGTGAATATTCCTTTTGTTACTCTTTCAGATCTTCAAGATTATCAGCAGCAGTGATGTTCAGGAGGTTTGTCCGCTTTGTCGTGAGGACATTGGAGAAAAAGATGTCACGCGTGAAAAAGGTGCTGATGGTATCAATGCAGAAAGTCTCCAGAGAGAGGATGACATCATCATCACTGCTGGCTCCAAAGTTCATTCAAAGTGTTGCAAAGGACATATGAGGCCCCCGAGGAGGAGTGATGTAAGCGACATTTTTTAATGATAAGATGATGATAGGCTCGGATGATAGGGTAAGGGTTAAAATAGTGCTATATGGCATTAACTCCAAAATGGCCGAAGTGTCCCTTACATCACTCCTCCTCGCGGCGCCTCATATAAATCTGTGCGCAATAAAAAAAATTTTATTTAATGAGGCAATGCAAACCAGACTTCAAAAGCATCCAAGAGGAGCACACGCACTAGTGCAGCGCCATTTTATAGCCGAACGGACTGTTTGGTCTGTACTGGTAAAGTTTTGAAACCAGATTCAAAAGAACAAGGCGATTCTTCTTTAGATTCGAGTTGCATCAAGACCGATACGTTTTCAAGGAGCATAATTGAAAGTTGCAACACTCAAGCTGATGATTGGGTGGTGGAGGTGAAAGGTCGTATATAATACTAGGGGGTGATTTACATGCTACAGACCGAGTACATCATCATTCAACCTGTGTCAACTTTTGAATCAGACGAGGTATACCGCAGCGATACCTCTCACAACTACCGCAAAAATGGGAAAAAGTTGGTCGAGCAAAAGTTGATGATCAGGAACAAACATTTCTGAAAACGTGAACATGTAGAGAGCAATGATGAAGGACAGTTAACCGTCTCAGGACTTTCAAACAAAATGGGAGAGTTCCTATTTGAGGAAGAATCCTCTCTTTATGGCAATCGGGATATAAAAATCAGGCTACAGGAACATTACGGGAAGTCTGCATGTGGCAACATATTGACAATGCGTGAAAAGACTTCAAAAATCATTGTCACATTTGAAAAAGGCAAAGGACTGTGACGAGGTATTACAAAAGAAAGCAATAATTGAAACTGCCACTAGGCTACTGAAAGATGACATCAAAATTGAGGTTCCAACTGTGACAGACAGGTTATCCTGACAAATCAGACCTAAAACTCGATCCACCTTTCCAGTACCTTCCTGTACTCCCTTCGCGCCATGCCAGATTTACCTTGTGTTGGAAAAGACACACAGAGAAAGGTCGCAACCATCGGTCAATCCGTCATTTAAGCAGTTTGACCAAGAGCTATGATCTACCCTTCACTAATTGGACTCTCTGTTCAGAGCCTCGACATTGTGTACAAAAAAAATAGAAGATGCTACATCTTTATAGATCGCAAATTCTCATTGACACTCATGGTGCAATGGTCTTTCGTTTATCATACTCTGAGGTTCAAAGCTTTGAAAACAATGCGGCAAACATGATAGCTCCAGATGTGATAGGTCAGAGTATGGACATCTTAGACTTGCCCTTGGTATTTGCAGCAGACAACATCATCATCACAATTGATGGTAAAGGAACGTTTCATGGAATGGGCATGATCGCAGCATTAATGTCTGGGAGGAAAACCAACCTTATCATTCTAAGAAAAGGCATTTTGGAACTGAATATTGTTGAGGCAGCTCGAGTCGATATCATCGAACACCGCTTTTTATAAACATGATCACCAAAGTATCAACTTCCAACAATTACTAGGACCCCAGGACTTGGACTGTGGATTCGACATTCTCTGGGAACTTTCCTTCAGTTTCTGCCAACTTACACCGAATTGGCAGGGGATGGTGCATACCATCCACCAAGGACGTATGCATCCTGGTCAGTCGTTCGTTATACTCCTGCCAATGATGGACAAGTACCCGGGGATTAGACGTGCATCCTTTCAACGCTGATGTACCTATCCAATCTTGCATGGAAGTACAACACCGCAGCAATCATCACTTTTCACCAGCCCTTTTTTTGGAAGGCATCAGAGATCATTTATGACACTGGGCAGAGAAGTCCCTTGAAAGATATTGTCCTGCTCCTTAGACGTTTACATGCCATCATGAATTTGCTAGGGGTCATCACAGCACCCTCATGCATGGATCAGGAATACGGAAAACACTGGAGGTAGTGTATGGAGAAAATGTTGTGGCGCACACGATGACCGGCAAGTCCATCTAATGACCATTTCGGGGACATCATGTTTTGGACAAATGCTTGAACAATTTGGTCCTCACTGATCTAATGAATTGAGATCCAGAGTTCAAATCAACTGGTTCATGAGGCAGAAGAACTGTATGCATCGTTGTTGTTAGGTGAAGCTGTCCTTGAGGATGTTAGAAAATTGGAAACTGTCTTTTCTAATGGAAGAAGAAATCTCTGCTGAAAAGTCCCATCTGTCATCTGATTCAAAGACAAGCCAACTGTGGCTATGCTATCAGAAAGTGCTGGGGGTTGCGTGCAATTCGATCAGAGCTGATCATTGGGTCATGGTGTATGCATCTCCATGCTGTGCATGAAACGCAACTAATATTTGCTGCTGCAGGACATTCAAATTACCTGAAGTCAGCATACCTATACCTACAAAATATGAATCAACTTGGCGACAAACACACATCAATTCGACAGAAGTTCGAACAAGGAGACCACGTCATTTGTCAAACTGATCAGTTTGGGGCTGGGCTTGGATCAGACTTGGTCATTGAACAAACACTCATGAGATCCCTCAAGCGTGGGAGGTCTCAACGGGACAGTGGAATGACAGAGGAGCCACGTGCCATTTTGACAATGTCATCCCCAATTGTGAGCCATGCAAGAACTAACCAAATCTCTCGCACACGACGAGTGAACAGCATAAGGAGGCTACTGAATCAACAGTCCACTGGGACATGTTTCAAATTGAAAAGATACATTCTAAGCTGGTGACCTGCTCTCCATTCTCTCCAGATCCATCTCTCAGAAACATCATCACTGGTGTTGTGGTTAAGGATGGTGTTAATAAACAGGAGTCAGAAAGCGTGAGGAATAAGATCATTGAAAAAAAAATGGATGGCCAGCCCATGTTCTCATACTCGTATAAACGAAAGGACAAAGCAAAGACTCTCAAGGATGCATCGGCTGTCAAAGTTGGGAGCGAGAGGACCATTGACCCCACATTACTGTTTCAATGATTTCTTGCTGTGTCACAAAATGGAGATCTTTCACTGAAAAATGTTCTCAGCTCTGAGCTCAGTACATTCCCTCATGCTCTGTTTGAAAGAGAACACATCTTTTACAAAGCAGACAAACCACAGTGTGCTGATGTTATACATGATCATTTGAATTCATCCAATTCCATCAAGAGCCCAATTCCCATCACTGATCTATCATCCGACATGGAGGCTCTCTGATGCAGTGTGTGCCTTTGAAAAGTGGAGACACTTTAATGGGGTCATTGTTCAATCACACAGGGATTTCACGGTTCGACTTTATGGGAAGGCGACAGTTGTTTGTGATGGTTATGATGGAGCAACAACCATAAAGGACAATACGCACCGTAGGAGAGTCGATAAATGTGTACCCAGTCATCAACGTCACATCGAATTCCGTATTCATGGGAAAGAAAGATGAGTTTGTTTCCAAGGGTGAGAATAAACAATCATTGATAAACCTGCTCAATGAAAAGCTAGCAGCTGGTGGTTGTGAAGTCATAAATGCAACTGGTGATGCTGATAGGGATATCGTAATGCAAGCAATACATGCGACAAAGTGCCAGTCCACAACTCTGATCGGTGAGGGCACAGACCTCCAAGTTCTCATACCACGCCGTGCAGCTCCGACTGATAAAGGTCTTTATTTCCGCTCGGATGACCAATCTAAGTCGAAAATTCGTGTTGACCACAAAAACATCCTGAAAGAGCATTTGGGCAGTAAAGAGTGCAGTCAAATGCCATTCAATCACGCGTTCACAGGATGCGACAGTACGTCGAGGATATTTGGGATCGGGGGGGAAAAAAACTTTTCCAGAAGCTTGGAAAAGGCAACTCAACATTGAACGTTGGTGCAGATGCATTCAGTACACCAAACCAGGCGTGTACCAGGATTGAGGAATTGGACACTGGCGCTATGGTTACCCTCTTCGCCGGTAAACCATCGGATTCACTTGCATCACTTCGGCACTCATAGAAAGGTAATGTCCACAAAATCATTTGTGACACCACAGCGTCTTCCTTCTACGGCTTCTGCCACAAAGTATCATTGCCACCACTGGTATTAATTATCAGACCATGGTCTGGTTGGGGAAGGATGCTGATATGAACTCAACATATCAGTGTTGGAGTCTCATGGACAATAACCTACAACCCATCCATTGGGACCATACTCTGTGCAGAGTGTTGTTGCTGCCTAAGCAGTCTCCTTGGCTACTGGACACAATCCTGGACGGGTCGCCACTCCGTCGCAGAACCTACAACCCATCATGATGAAAAAGACCTCTGTCCCAGAAACCCTACTAAAGGTCATCCATTGCAATTTCACCACTGGCTGTAGCAACCAACGATGTAGCTGCGATACGTGGAATTCCATGCACCCCTGTATGTGGACAATGCTAAGACAATTACTGTGACAATCCCCACAATACTGCAGTTGAGGAAGATGACAATTATGACTCGTGAGAACGTGAGTAGGTTTGATGATGAGCAAATGTGTATGAAACTGTATTGAATTCAAATGATGTTACATTTCATGTTGCAGATTACAGACAATGTATATAGTTATTACACACAAAATAGTAACTTAATGTTACTTAAATTGACTTTACAGGGTTCATTGACTCCTGTAAACCATGGACAGAAATCAAAATCACCACTCTCGGGTATATAGAAATCTAGGCAGATCAGAGAATCTGCCTAACACGTGGAAAATGGTCAACATATACAAGATGGCGGTTGCCAGCTAAAGGAGTAACATGGCACCACATGTGGGCAAAGGGGACACTTTGGCAAAGTTTGCAAATTGGCTAAAGCAGTGGATGCTGCTACGAAGGACAATGGCCTTTTCCTAGGTACAGTAAGAGTAGGAAAAGACCCGTGGTCGGTTGAAATTCAAATAAGAAATGTTAAAGTGAAGTTTAAAATCGACACAGGAGCAGACGTAACCGTCATCACAGAGAATGTGTACAAAGGCATTACAGAGGAGTGTAATAAGTACGAGGGAGGTAACGAGTGCAGCCTGACCAAAACCCAGAAACCACTGTTTGGACCAGAGGGAGGTCCTCTCTTTGTGTTCGCGGTAGTCAGTGAGACTCAGTGCAATGGGAAGAAGACTGCAAAACAGGATATTATGTAATCGGAAATCTACATACGTCTCTGTTGGGCAGGGCAGCTATAGCCAAGCTAAATTAGGCATGATCACATTAATGCTTAAATGCTAAAGGAGACTTACCCAAATATATGCAGCGGTCTTGGAATGGTTCAGCAACCATACACAATTAAACTGAAGCCATATGTGGTGCCATTTTCACTGAAAACACCCAGACGAGTCCCACTCCCTCTGATGGAAAAAAAAATGAAGCAGGAAATAGAGCGAATGGAGCACATAGGGGTCATCAGCAGAGTAGAGTAGAGGAGCCCACAGATTGGTTGTGGTGCCCAAGAAAGACAACTCGGTCCGCATCTGTGTGGATCTGACAAATACGAAGGAGGCAATACACAGGGAGAAGTACATTCTACCATCAGTAGATCAAACCTTAGGTATGCTCGCAGGAGCACAGATTTTCAGCAAGCTTGATGCCAACATGGAATTTTGGCAAATACCACTCATTGAGGAGTCAGCAAAGTACCTACCTTTATTGCACCTTTTTGTCGATAGGTCTTCAACCGCTTGCCATTTGGAATTGCCTCAGCGTCAGAACACTCCCAAAACACAATGGTGACGGAAGTTACAGATGGTCTTCAAGGTGTAGCATGTCACATGGATGATGTTCTCATCTGAGGAACAACACAGGAAGAGCACGATGCTGGAGAATGCACACAGTGTGAGAGATAATTCAAAAGGCAGGGCTCATGCTCAACACTGACACGTGTAAATTCGCAAAGCATGAAGTGAAATTCCTGCGGCACATCGTATCGGCAGATGGAATGAGGCCAGACCCAGATAGAACGAGAAGGGTACTCGGTAGAGCGCATCCCTCCGCCATGTAATGCCTGATCCACGAGAACATATCGGGCCCAATACGTTTTTGAAACATTGTGCTATGTAATCGTTTTTGGCCCTATCTCTCAATGGTGAAGAATCACTTTAAAAATTAAATAATCCTCATATCCAGATCCGGATTCGGATCTTCCCCAAAATTGAAAAAATAAAATTCTTCCTCGTCACCCACCAAACGTGTCCATCAAGGTTCATCTGAATGCATCCACAACTTTTTGAGATATTGTGCTATATATCATTTTTGGCCCTTTCTCTCAATGGTGATGAATGACTTAAAAAAGTTCTCGTAGTTAGATGCGGATCCAGATCTTCAACAAAATGGATTAAGTTTGTAGTTGTCAGACGCACAACCTGTCCACCAAATTTCATCCAGATCCATCCACAACCTTTTGAGATATCCTGCACATAGACAGACAAGCAGATAGAAAGGGATGAAAACATGACCTCCTTCACCTTCGGTGGCGCAAGTAAACAGAGCAGTCCACGAGATAGGGGAGCAAACAAGCATCAGCCAACTAAGGAGTTTCTTCGGGATGTGAAGTTTATCCCACATTTCTCTGGAAAAGACAAACCACTGAGAGACCTGTTGGCAAAGAAAAAACCTCGGACTGGGGGAAAGAGCAGCAAAATGCTTTTGACATGTTAAAACGAGGTCTCTCCTCTGCACCGGTGCTCACACTACACGACCTGAACAGGGAGCTGAAAATATCAGCAGATGCATCACCCTTTGGACTGGGGGGCAGTCCTCCTGCAGAGAGAGGGGGAACTTTGGACACCTGTGGCAAATGCATCACGGTCACTGATGCTAAGGGAGCAGCGGTACGCTCAGATAGAAAAAGAAGCATTCGGCCTGACGTGGGGATGTGAGAGGTTCAGAGACTTTATCATTGGTAAGCACTTTCTGGTGGAAACAGATCACAAGCCACTTGTGATTCTATTGGGAGCACAATCAAGCTTGAGACGCAATTCCACCAAGGATCCAGAGATTTCGGATGAGACCGATGAGGTACTCCGACACAATCTCACATGCACCAGGGAAAAGCGTGACGACAGCCGACACACAGTCACGCGCACCAGTGAAAGATAGTAGTGGGAGCAAATCTGACACAGAGCTTATGGAGGACACCGACATCTACATTGAGACAGTCATTGAAAACTTACCTGCAAGTCCAAGCTACCTGACAGATCTCAGGGAGCAGATAAACGCAGACAGCGTGTGCCCAAAGGTGATGACACTGTGCATGGGAGGATGGCCTGATCGTAGCAGACTGGACAGATTGCTGAAGCGCTTCTGGACTGCGAGAGCAGTCTTAACAGTGCACAACGGACCTGCAAAAAGGAATAAGGTTAGTAATTTCCTCTGTAATGAGGAACAGTGTCCTTAACAAGCTACACGAGGGACATCAGTAGTCAAGTAGTCAAGTGCAGGGAGCATGCTAGACAAACAGTGTGGTGGCCAGGGCTAAGCAGTCAGTTTAATGAACTAGCTCTGAATTGCAGAGAATGCATTAAAGAAAGAAGAAATTACGTGGAGCCTTTAATGCCAACCAAGCTACCTGATAGACATTGGCAGAGGTTAGGGCAGACATTGTCACGCTGAACAACAGCAACTACTTTGTCATTGTGGATTATTTTTCACATGTGGAAATAGTGCAACTCGCCCCCCACAAGGTCTGCAGATATAGTTGTCCATCTGAAGTCAATCGTCACCCGACACGGCATTCCGGAAAAGCTTGTGAGAGATAACGAACGGTCCGCAGTTCTTAGGAAGAGACTCTGCATCCTTTGCAGTGGACTATGGGTTCAACCATGTGACCAGCAGTCTCAAGCACCTTCAGAGCAGCGGGGGGGCTGAGCAAGCTGTTCAGACAGCAAAAAACCTCCTGAAGAAAGGGGCTGACCCATATAGAGCATTTCTCACATACAGAGCAACTCCCCTGTGGAACGGGTACAGCCCAGCACAACTGTTGATGGGGCGTAACCTACGCACAACTGTTCACATCTTTCCAACAATGTTGGATCCAGTTCTTCCAGATAAAAGATCTATGGATCTCAAAGAAAGGGAGAAGAGGTGGACAGATGCAAAGTGCTTCGACAAGAGACACCGGATAAGAAACTTGGGCGAGCTCAAACCTGGGAGAAAAGAGTTCTGATCACAGACGCAATAGTTCAAGGGACTGTGGTGTCTGCACATTCGACTCCTCATGGTTACCTGATTGACGCGGCACACGGGACAGTCAGGATGAACCGGTATAACCTGGTGCCCATGCAGGTGATGGAGAGTGACACTGGAGGATCCAAAGCGTTGGACCAGCCATTAGAGGTTGCACCGGCCTCACCAGCACCCACTCCTTCAAGTAAATGGGTTGCACCCACCACCATCAGGAGAAGGTCTGGGAAAGAAATAATGAAGCCTCAGATACTTGATCTGTGAGAGACTGATATTGATAGTTTCTCAGTTTTCGAAATGTACAGAGCTTTCATGCAAAGCCCGAGTTGTTCACCTGTCGCATCTAAAGAAAGGGAGATGTGTTATAATGCAAATATACAATGTACAATGTAAGCATTGTTGATGCCATAGATACACGTCACGGGACGTGACATGACACGGGGAGGGGAAGAGTCTGGTGGACGGAGCCGGGGCGATGGACGTGCTGTTGTTCGCTCTCGATGCACAGCCTCATTATCCGATTCCCAAGTTGTGACTGATTTGCGTTATACTCCAATAAACAGTTGAGCCTTTGCTGTCGTGGAATCCTTAGCAACACCCAACATGAGTTTTTATACTCCTTTAATTTTCCATTGAAACAACATGAAACTTACACATAATAACCAGCGGTTCACATAACTGGTACGCAGGTACTCATGTGTGGTAAAAACCAAAACAACAAAAACAACTAAATACATACTTCAAAGATGCTCAGAAAGCTCAAAAGCGGATTCGCACAATAGAGGCTTTTGATGGAAGATTTTCTCATCTCGTGTAGATAACATTCTTCCGTGATAATTCTGATATACAGATATGTGATTTCAAAATTTAAGTGTGCAAAATTCAGTTTATAAACCATAAGATTATAAGTTATATTATAACTTGTAACTTATAAGATGTGGTATTGGGAGTTACATGAATGTTGATGAATGCTTGACAATTACAAGCTTTCAATGTTCTTTCTTTTTGTTTTTTTTTTCATTATTAGTTGTTATTTTCACGAAAAAAGGAATATGTGGTATTGGGAGTTGCGTGAATATTCATGAATGTGTGATGAGCCGGAAAAAAACATTTACTTTTTTCGAGTTAATCATCAAATCAAGTTTAATTGGCAACATTTTATTTTAATTTTTTTATCACCCTTAAACCCATTATGCTAATCTTGGAGAAATTTGCATCGACACAACCCAAGTTGTCGATAACTCTGCTGCATTCCGAACCGGAATAGCTTTGATGTCGGTGGCAATTGCAATTTTGAGGTCGTCAACAGTCTGAGGTCTCCTCTCATCGATACACTCTATCCTTCAGGGAACTCCAAAGATAGAAGTCAGGTGGATTGAGGTCCTGAGAATGGGGGCACCCATTCAAGATCTGCCCTTCTCGAGACGATTCGATCACTGAAATTCTGTTGTAGCCACTGTATCGATCTGTTGGAACTGTAAGGGGTTGGGAAGGGGTTGAGTGACTGTGTTGTTCCTGATCCAGGTGAGCTTCAGGACACACCGTCCTATTTTTCGTTCCTGCTTCAGAATTATTTGTGTACTTGATAAAATAAGTTCAATTATTGAGATCGACGACGCAGCGATTTCCTGAGGCTCCTCAAAGCTGCTTCATGGACCACTTCAATGTTTTCTCGTGATCTTGCAGTACTTGGGCGACCAAACTTTGAGCAATTAAGATTCTGTTCTGTGCAGTGGGACTTAAACCTCTTTATCAATCGAAAAATAGCACACTTATCCAGGACTAATCTGGTCTTGAACTTTTTTCTGAATCCTGTTCGAGTCTGTTTAAATGACTGGCAAAGTAAGACGACACGATAAAGATCCTTTGTTCAATTGTCCATGCCATCTTCAAAGTTAACAATACGACTCTCTGAAGTTTGCAGTTTTTTTTCCTCCAAACGACGCTTCTTACAAACCTGCAATACAAAAAATTTTGTTTAAAAAATAAATTTTTCACCTAACTTTAATAGGGTTGTGTTTTGTTTTTATGAAACTCCCATTATATTAGTGGTAGAGAACAGGTTGAGACAAGTGTGGCACCCATTGAGGAATATCACAGGGAGATTGGTTTGTGATGAAAGTGAGACAGAAGGCTTATTGAACAGTTACTTTGCTTCTACGTTCATATCACAACAGCAAGAGGAACTTCAAATTGCTGAGAGTATCTTTCTCGAAGGTGAGCAAGGTGGAAGATCGAGGGAGCTGGAAGATCAGATAAGCGAGATGATAAACGATATCTTTAACATCTCATTCTAGGCAGGACAGGTGAAGGAAGATTGGAGAGTAGCAAATGTAACACTGCAATTAAGAAAGGATCCAGAGAAGAATTGGGGAACTATCGACCTGTTAGTTTGGCTTCAGCTGCAGGGAAGGAGTTGCAGTTGTCATTAAAGAACAGATCGGGAACCATTTCAAACTAATTCAAGGTAGTCAGCATGAATTTACTAAACGGAAATCTTTGTTCACAAAGTTATTTGAATTCCATCCATCCATCCATTGGGACCGTACTCTATGCAGAGTGTTGGTGCTGCCGAAGCAGTCTCCTTGGTTATTGGGCACAATCCTGGAAGGGTCGCCACTCCGACACAGTATACCGAAAAGCTGGCACTCATTTTGCAGACCTTGGAAGGATGACAGGCAGAGTCAACCTCCTGGTGTTAATTCAGCAGCCAACGGGGCTTGAACTCAGGATCCTAGGATCCCAAGCCCACCACCCTTTAAGCCAACACCAGACATATTATTTGAATTCTTTGAGGCAGTTTCTGGCTCAGTGGACAAGGTAAGTGTAGTGGATGTGGTATATGTGGACTTTCAAAAAGCTTTTGATAAGATACAACATCTGCGTAAGGCTAATGTGAGGGCTTGTGGAGTGGCTGGTAGAGTAGCTAACTGGATTGGAAACTACCTTAGTGATAGGATGAAAAGAGTGGTTGTGAAAGGGAGGATATCCAGACAGGAAGGACGTAAGCAGTGGGTTCACCCTGGGATCAGATCAAGGACAGTTACTATTCATAATTTACATCAATGATTTGGATAGGAGAGGGTACAGCGTAGAGTAACTAGATTGATACTGGGACTCACGAGACGAAGCTATGAGGAACGGTTGGAAGAGACTGGACTTTTTACATGACAAATCGGACGATTTTGAGGGGATCTGATAGAGACATTTAAGATAATGAAGGGCTTTGACAAAATAGGTACAGAATAATTTTTCAACAGAATGGACACTGACAATACAAGTGGTCAGAGTTTACGAGTAAAGTAGAGGACAGTTGGGATGGGAATATTAGGCAGGGGTTGTTCATTCCGAGGATGGGGAAATTGCTGGAATTATCTCCTTGCAAGGGCCATGGCCGTAGAATCGGTAGACTGTCTTAAAATCAAGTTGGATAGGGATGTGGAAGTAGTGGGAACAGAGGAGTATGAAGATGCTGGCATGATGAGCCTAATGGTTTTGTCCTA
>NC_140964.1:27504942-27524942 GCF_056783735.1 Eptatretus burgeri
CATTCGGTAGAGCACATACCTCCGCCAGGCTGAACAGTTCACGTTTTGTATCACACTGATGAGACAGATCTGCATCCAGACCTGAACCAAAAATCAAATTAGACACCATGGCACTGGTTGTCCTCGTGGCACTCTCTTTTCCACTGTTGGACAAGGATCCTCTTTTATCGGAAAAGCAGCCAATCAAAGATGCCAGCATGGCCAACACCTTCCAGATTATTATGTCACCCCTCCCAACTCCTTTCCAGTGTATCTTGCTCTTCATGTTGTAAATGAGCCATTTACCAATGTCTTCAAAGCAATCAGCAATGTCCCAGGTGCTGAGCCTCAGTAAGTATTTGAATTTAGCACAACACACACACACACACACACACACACACACACACACACACACACACACACACACACACACACACACACACACACACACACACACACACACACACACACACACACACACACACACACACAAAAAAACACACTGTCAGCAGCAATGACCATAACTCCTTGCATTTTAAATTTATTTATCCTTTGGTTTCTGCACAGTAAAATTCAGACAAAAGACGACATAGACAAGGCAAAAGTATGCTACAATCTCACGTAGCAAACATATAAAGTAATGTCTGGAAAGTCAAATCTGTGTGTAACGACTCCACAATGACGGAGACACATGGAGAGGTCTGTAGGACTCGCTCTTTATTGTGCAGTGATGAAATACATAGGGCAGATAACCAAACTTGAAAATGCATACATTTAAGCACATATAAGGATGCATTAGCAAATCTGATATGAGTGATCAATCCAGAGTACAATTGGTCCTCACTTAACCTCATAGTTGTGTTCTCACAAAATGTGACAAAGCGAAACAACGTTAAGTGAATCACATTTTCCTATCTGTATTTTATCTGCCAGTCTGTCCCTCTGTCTGTCCATTCAGGACGTGGCTTCAAAATCAAACCCCCATTTTGTTCGTTCTGGAGAGGTTCTCAGACCTCATGACAGGAATTGCAGAAAGTTGCCTGCGTCGGTGCTGCGGTTACGTGAGTGGATCCACGTGTGGATATTTGTAGAGATGAGTGTTTCCTGAGAAGAATAAGGGAAGTAGCGAGTTTGTGGATTCTCGGTTTTTGATTTTATGAATGTTAAAAAAGCTCTGCGTGGTTTGAGGCCTCCAGGTCACATAGGTTTGACCCAAATAAATGGGTCTAAATTAATCTTATCAAGCAAATTATGCATTTCATTACATACCTGACATTTAAAGCTCTTACATTCTACGAGGGCCAGTCAATAAGGAACCTTAAAATGGCGATATAAATTCGAGGATGTAATGTGTGTAGTTGTAGACAACATATGTTGTATCTATGGGTAAGAGTCGTGTTTTACCTGTTTTAGATCTGGAAATATTGAGCGTATGACGTCAGTGGAGCAGTTCCAAGATGGTGGCTCCCTTAGAAGCATGCACCAGGAAGGAGCAACGTTCTGTCATCCGTTTCTTTGGAAGTGAGGGTGTGAATCCCAGGAAATCCATCGCAGAATGAAAATGCAATATGGTGACATATTTATCGCTGCAGCAGATGTACAACTGGGACAGGAAGTTTAAAAGTGGAGTATCCAGTGCGGCAGACGCTGCTCGTTCAGGCCAGTCTGGCACAGCCGACACTCGAGAAAAGGTTGCAAGAGTTGAGCACGTGTTAAGGGAAAACCGGCGCATTACTCTGGATGAAGTGGTCTCCGAATTGAACATTTGCCATGGTTCAGCACATCATATCATTCACAACGTGCTGGGGTTCCGCAAAGTGTCTGCAAGGTGGGTGCTGAGACAACTCACACCGAAAATGAAAGAACGGTGAGTGGACGCATGTGAAGAACTCCTGCGACATTAAGAAACAGAAGGCGAAGCTTTCTTAAAGCGCGTAGTGACGGGATGAAAGCTGGGTCCACTACTTTCAGCCAGAAACAGAGAGGGCAAGCAAAGAGTGGCGCCATTCAACTTCATCGAAGCCCAAAAAATTCTGCACACAGCCGTCCGCTGGAAAAGTGATACTGACGCTCTTCTGGGATAGCTGAGGCCCACTTGTCCCAGTCACCCGTCTCACTCCACTTTTAAACTTCCTGTCCCAGTTGTACACCTGTTGCAGCGAGAAAACATGCATCAGCATATTGAGTTTTCATTCTGCGATGGATTTAAATGGGATTCACATGCTAACTTCCCAAGAAACGGATGACAGACCGTTGCTCCTTCCTGGTGCATGCTTTTAAGGGAGCCGCCATCTTGGAACTGCTCCACTGACGACATACGCTCAATGTTTCCAGATCTAAAACAGGCAAAACATGACTCTCACCCATAGATATAACATATGTCGTCTTCAACTACACACATTACATTCTCGAATTTATATCGCCATTTTAAGGTTAATTATTGACTGGCCCTCGTGTAAGGAACTATGACGACATTCGGTAGAGCGCACACCTCCGCCAAGTTGAACAGTTTTTGTTTTGTAGTCCACTGATATGGATTCGGATCTGAACCAAAATCTAATCAGCTTGTCGTCACCTACACAACTCATCCACCTCGTTTTGTCATAACCCCTACACAACTTTTTCAAATATTGGTTCAATTACCTCTCAATGGTGAAGAATTACTAAAAATAATTAAAATTTTCTTGTATCCGGATCTGGATCCAGATATTCACCAAAATTTAACAATTCATCTTTTTCACACACCAAACCTGTCCAATATAGTTTCGTCTCTATCTATCCATAACTTGTTGAGCTATCCCGCTCACAGACAGAGACAAACAGGGGTGAATACATAACCTCCATCCACCGTTGGTGGTGGAGGTAACAAACAAACTAGAAAAGCACTCAGTAGAGTGCTTACCTCGGGCAGGGTGAACAGTTTACGTTTTGTATTCCACTGATGGATCGAATCTGCATTCGGACCTTAACAAAAACTAATCAGCTTGTTCTTGTCATCTACCCAACTGAGCCACCAAGTTTTGTCATAGCTTGTCCACAACTTTTTGAAATATCATGCGATGCATCGTTGTGGTCCAGGTTTCGTCCAAATCCACCCATAAACTTTTGAGATGTCTTGCTCACAACCAAACAAACAAACAGGGGTGAATACATTACTTCCATCCACCTTTGGTGGTGGAGGTAATAACTATTACATGGTTGAACCCATGTAAGTATTGCACAGTACTTCTTCTTCTTCTTCTTCTGCTTCTTCTTGGATATGGCAGTTTGGCTGCAGAGTAGCTGTCATTTTGTTGGGGCATGATGATGCTGCTGATGCTGTTCCCCTTTACCAATACACTGGTACTCATTACACTGACCTCAGAAGAATGACAGGCTGAGTCAACCCCACCTGGTGTTAATTCAGCAGCCAACGGGGCTTGAACTCAGGATCCTAGCATCCCAAGCCAGCCACCTTAACCACGAAGCCAACACCAGGCTTACATTACACAGTCCATACTGTATTTTCAATCCACATTTAATTTATCCTCCATCTCCTGCATTTATTATGTGTACATGCAGCATTAAATTATCAAGCCTGGTGTTGGCTTCAAGGTTAGGGTGGCTGGCTTGGGATCTTAGGGTCCTGAGTTCAAGCCCCGTTGGCTGCTGAATCAACACCAGGTGGGGTTGACTCAGTCTGTCATCCTTCCAAAGTTGGTGAAAAGAGCAGCAGTGTACTGGTATAGAGGTGCAGCATCAGTGGCATAGTTGTGTCCCAACAAAATAACAGCTACCTGGCAGCCAAGCTGCCATATAGAAGCAGAAGAATATGATTAAGTTATCTTTTATAGGGATATGGAATATCAGAAAAACATTATCGAGACATTAAATTTATTGTGCAACATTTGCTTTAAAGCCTCTGCAGTATTGCTTTAAACAATGCTGTGTTACTTTAAGCATACAGCATCGGTGTGATGTTAAATATAAGAGCGACATCTACCCATCAAACTTATTTACCGCCCTCAATGAATTCCCTTCATCTCTGTTGTGCAGGGTGTCCATAAAGTCTCTTTACAATTTAAAAAATTTATTACAAAAGCAAATGAATAGATAAACCTGTGTAAGTTATTACAAAATGAGGAGTAGATATTGAAGTTTTTTTTGGCCTCATTTAATACACTTCTATATGGGCACCATTAGTTGCACGAAGCACATCAAGACGGTAATCGATTTCCTGCCATGTTCGCTGTAGCATAGCCTCATCAATGGTGGCAATGGCGTCGGTGATCCTTTGCTCTAGGTCATTGATGTCCCGTATCTTTGTTCGATACACGATATCTTTAACATAACCCCATAGAAAGAAGTCCAGGGGAGTGATATCTGGGGAACGAGGCGGCCAGGGAATTGGGCCATCCCATCCAATCCACCGTTCTGGAAATGTTTGATTTAGGAACTCACGAACATGCAGTCCCCAATGTGGTGGTGCACCATCTTGCTGGAAAATGACGGTCGGTTGAAGGTCATCCAGCTGTGGTGCCACATATTCAGTCAAAAGGTCAAGGTAAACATCTGCAGAAATTGATCTCTCCACGAAGAAAAATGGGCCAATGATTCGATTGCACATGATCCCACACCACACGTTCACCCTTGGACCATCTCGTTGAGGTTCCCTAGTCACACGGGGGTGTTCTGATCCCCAGATCCTCACATTGTGTGTGCTCAGTTTCCCTGAAACATGAAAGGTTGCCTCTTCACTAAAACAAACTCGGGTTAGGAAGTTTGTATCCCCAGAAATTCGTTTCAGCACGTTAACTGCAAACTCTGTTCGTCTTGGTTTATCATTTGGTTCAAGTCCCTGTAAGAGTTGCACTTTGTAAGTGAACAATGGCAGATTCTTGTGTAGGACTTTGTGCACCGTTGAACGTGGTAGCTGTAACTGTCTGGCAGCAGTACGGATGGACTTTGTAGGAGAACGAGCAAAGGCTTCTCTTACACGATCGATGTTTTCCTCCGATATTTTTGGGCGTCCACTTCTCCTTTTATCCAACACTGTCCCCGTCTCCATAAATTTCTTGTGCCATGCATGGATTGACGGACGTGATGGTGGATGTCTTCCATACTTAATCCTGTAATTTCGCTGAGTCTGCGTATCCGATTTTGTTTCGATAAACCACGATACACATTGTGCCTTTTCTTGAGGAGTAGCCATTTTTTAGGGTTTCGTTGAACAGAACCTCTTCCATCAACAGGGTACCTGAAAAACACAAATGCAACGTGATTAAAAACTTTGATAATCACTGAGTACATCAAACAAATGTGATAAAAACATCCCATCAATTGCCTTTGTAATAATTTTTTTTAATTATAAAGAGACTTTATGGACACCCTGTATATTTGATTTACAGCGTCATTGTTTAATTTTACCATCAGCCAGAACGGCGGGAGACGAGGAACTGCAACTGTGTGTGTGTTGGTTGTTGTTATCTCCATAGGTGGGTTTCAGAAGGGGGAACTGAGACCAACCAGGTCTCCAAGTATCCACCTCCATTATGTGTGTGTGTGTGTGTGCGTGTAATATGTATATGTCACGATTAATATGTGTATGATAACATATTAATACATGTGTATATAATGTTGTCGTGGGGGTCGCCGGCCCAGGTTGACCTCCCGACCCAATTTGTGGTGCCCGGGTGGTTAACACCGCCAACCGAGCGGTACAGCCGAGCGGTACCTTATTAAGAGGAGGCGGACACGTTGATCGATGGAGATTTTAACACGTGCTCGAAGGGCAAGGCGGAGGGCAATGGCGGACGGGAAGAGGGGTACGGCACAGGAACACTGCACCAGGACAGCACAAGGGGTTTATCCGTGAACCCACTACAATTACACGAATACGGTTTCTTCAAAACAAACACATTTAATGAACGTACATGAATATTTACAAGGACAACAATTCAAAACGAAGTAATATCATAATAATTAAACAAACAACTCCCGCAGTCAAGGCCTCGCACACAGACGCAAGTACGGACAAACGGGTGACACAAAATAAAAAGTAAAAACCCCCCTTTTTAAGTATACTGGGATTCAGCTTGGCCCAGAGCTGGTCCTTGTCAAACCTGGAATGGTGGCGATTCCACCAGCACGTACACATGCGCGCAAGCCTGCCTGCCCTCGACCCCGATCACACAGATCTCTCTCTTAAAGGCCCAGTCACACCTTGACGTTTTAGCCAGCAATTGCAACGTATTAAAATGTATGTAAAACGCTGGCTTACGTTGAACTTTTGATGTTTTTTTTTAAAGATTCGGACGTATTCATAACGAGTTGGTCGTATGCATAACATATTAGTAATGGACACAGAACGTTTCGTTGTGTTATTGCTAACTTATACCAACGAATGCTGAGCCTGTTGTCGGCCTTCCCAACCTATGCCCAACGATAGTCTAACTTATGCATAACGCTGAATGCATCGCCGACGATGACGTGGCGTAGCTGATGAAAAGGCTGCCGCACAACGATTCAAATCATAACCACTGGAGAAAAGGAAGTGTCAACATCACAGTCACACCTTGGCAATCTTGCCAGCGTATGCCGACCTCTGAAAAATGCATCTAAAACGCTGGCGCACGTCGAATACGGTATGGGTAAGTTTGGTATGCGTGAATAGAACGCTAAGGTACGCTATCATACATCGTAGTAAGTGGAGTACGTCTTGTAATTTTAAACGTGTTAAACATTTTACGACGTACTTGCCATATGACGCACGTTCCGCATGCGATGGGAATAAGCTGTATGCACGATATGCGAACGTTGGCACACGTCGACAAAAGTTACTTGTAAGTTACTCATCAGTCGAAACACATCGAGGTAATGGTTAGCGTCAGTGTTCCAGACTCCCTGTTTTTTTTTTCGGTATGACGGTCATGTTGACACTTCGATTTCTAGTGCGGTTATGATTTAAATCGTTGAGTGGCAGCCTTTTAATTATATTATATAATAACCGCACTGGAAATCGAAGTGTCGACATCATCGTCATGCCAAAGAAGAAGAAAAAAAAGAACCCCAGGGAGTCTGGAACACTGAAGCTAACCATTACCTTGACGTGTTTCGACTTATGAGTACCTTACAAGTAGCGTGTGTCGACGCGTGTCAACTATCGCGTAATGTGCCTACAACATGTTACTCATAGGTTAGAAATAAGTTTCGGGTACGCTAAACATTACCTCGACGTGTTTCGACTAATGATTAACTTACAAGTAGCGTGTGTCGACGTGTGTCAATGATCGCGTGACGTGCCTACAACTTATGGCCAGCGTGATGCGGAACGTGTGAGTCATACGCTGGCATAAGTCTTAAAATTTCAAGCATGGAAAATTTGAGGACAACCGTTGAAAGTACAATGTTGAAAGCCAGCGCACTACGACGTATGGCAGTGTTTTTCAGCGTGCTCTCAATGTTATCAAAACTTACCCATAACGTATATAATGTGTACCAGCGTTTCACACAAATTTTCCAAAAATCGGCAAAAGCTGGCTAAAACGTCAAGGTGTCAATGGGCCTTAAGATCCGCCACCTTTACCTCTCCTGTGTCCTCCTCCTTTCCGCTCTCTATCCTCCGCCTCCAAGGCGTGGCCTGCTCGTCACCAAACCCGGGAAGGTGGGGCTTTTCCTGTTTCTTGTGGTTTCAGGGATACGTTTCCACCTTTATTGCCGAGCTTGAAATATAAATATATCATCAGAGATGGGGAATCCCCCGCCATTGAAAAATAATTGAAATCAAATAAGCGGTTTTCCATTTATTACAAAAAACCATTTTTTTCAAGACTGCCGCCCCAGTCGGCCATCTTGGATCCGGCCATGCCCAAAATCAATAGGGTTCTTCCTTTTCAGGTGGTACACGTGTGACCCAAATTTCAAATCGATATGGCGAAAAAACATTTTTTTCAAGATGGCCACACCAGTCGGCCATCTTGGATCCGGCCATGCCCAGAATCAATCGGGTTCTTCCTTTTCAGGTGGTACATGTGTGACCCAAATTTCAAATCGATATGGCGAACAGTTTATGAGTTATCGAACTCACAACTATACATGCTGACACCCAGCCAGCCGGACGGACAGCCGGACGGACGGACGACCCGGGTGATAACAATATCCCCCTTCCGCCACGCGACGGGGGATGAAAACAGAGGGAAAAACCACAGAGGGCAATCACATACTGGGGAACTTATTCTTACTCCCTCGGCTAATTAACACTGCACCACCCCTCGTGTGGTGACACGTAACACTTTAGCTCACAGATTTCCTAACTTAGTTACATCGAGACGCTTTCTACTCATCCACGGAACAAGGAACTCGACACAATGCTAAATTCCCGATCAAATCCTTCCATCTACCCCCACAACTGTTAAAAAAAAAAAAAATATATATATATATATATATATATATATATATATATATATATATATATATATTACATCACGTAAATATGTGTAAGATAAAAAAATGTGTATGTAATATTTATAATGTCATGTATAATATGTGTATGATCACATGTCAACATATGTGTACATAATATGTATAATGTTACGTATAATATGTGTATGATCACAAATCAACATATGTGTACGCAATATGTATAATGTCACGTATAATATGTGTATGATAACATATCAACATATGTGTACGTAATATGTATAATGTCACGTAATATATGTGTATGATCACAAATCAACATATGTGGATGTAATATGTATAACATCACGTATAATGTGTATGATCACATATCAACATATGTGTATGTAAGATGTATAATGTTACGTATAATGTGTATGATCACATATCAACATATGTGTATTTAATATGTATAATGTCACGTATAATGTGTATGATCACATATCAACATATGTGTATTTAATATGTATAATGTCACGGATAATATGTGTATGATCACATGTCAACAAATGTGTATGTAATATGTATAATGTCACATATAATGTGTATGATCAGATATCAACATATGTCTATGTAAGATGTATAATGTCACATATCATGTGTATGATCACATATCAACATATGTGTATGTAATATGTATGTCAGGTATCATGTGTATGATCACATATCAACATATGTGTATGTAATGTGTAATGTCACGTATCATGTGTATGATCACATATCAACATATGTGTATGTAATATGTGTAATGTCACATATAATGTATATGATCACATATCAACATATGTGCATGTGATATGTATAATGTCACATAAAATGTGTATGATCACTTCTCAATATATGTGTATGTAATATGTATAATATCACGTATCATGTGTATGATCACATATCAACATATGTGTATGTAATCTGTATAATGTCACGTATAATATGTGTATGATCACATATCAACATATGTGTACGTAATATGTATAATGTCACGTATAATATGTGTATGATCACATATCAACATATGTGTACATAATATGTATAATATGTGTATGATCACATATCAACATATGTGTACGTAATATGTATAATGTCACGTATAATATGTGTATGATCACATATCAACATATGTGTACATAATATGTATAATATGTGTATGATCACATATCAACATATGTGTACATAATATGTATAATATGTGTATGATCACATATCAACATATGTGTACGTAATATGTATAATGTCAGGTATAATATGTGTATGATCACAAATCAACATATGTGTTCATAATATGTATAATATGTGTATGATCACAAATGAACATATGTGTACATAATATGTATAATGTCACATATAATGTGTATGATCACATATCAACATATGTGTACGTAATATGTATAATGTCAGGTATAATTTGTGTATGATCACAAATCAACATATGTGTTCATAATATGTATAATATGTGTATGATCACAAATCAACATATGTGTACGTAATATGTATAATGTCACATATCAACATATGTGTACATAATATGTATGTCACGTATAATATGTGTATGATCACATATCAACAAATGTGTATGTAATATGTATAATGTCACGCATAATGTGTATGATCACATATCAACATATGTGTACATAATATGTATAATATGTGTATGATCACATATCAACATATGTGTACGTAATATGTATAATGTCACGTATAATATGTGTATGATCACATATCAACATATGTGTACATAATATGTATAATATGTGTATGATCACATATCAACATATGTGTACGTAATATGTATAATGTCACGTATAATATGTGTATGATCACATATCAACATATGTGTACATAATATGTATAATATGTGTATGATCACATATCAACATATGTGTACATAATATGTATAATATGTGTATGATCACATATCAACATATGTGTACGTAATATGTATAATGTCAGGTATAATATGTGTATGATCACAAATCAACATATGTGTTCATAATATGTATAATATGTGTATGATCACAAATGAACATATGTGTACATAATATGTATAATGTCACATATAATGTGTATGATCACATATCAACATATGTGTACGTAATATGTATAATGTCAGGTATAATTTGTGTATGATCACAAATCAACATATGTGTTCATAATATGTATAATATGTGTATGATCACAAATCAACATATGTGTACGTAATATGTATAATGTCACATATCAACATATGTGTACATAATATGTATGTCACGTATAATATGTGTATGATCACATATCAACAAATGTGTATGTAATATGTATAATGTCACGCATAATGTGTATGATCACATATCAACATATGTGTACATAATATGTATAATATGTGTATGATCACATATCAACATATGTGTACGTAATATGTATAATGTCAGGTATAATATGTGTATGATCACAAATCAACATATGTGTTCATAATATGTATAATATGTGTATGATCACAAATGAACATATGTGTACGTAATATGTATAATGTCACATATAATGTGTATGATCACATATCAACATATGTGTACATAATATGTATGTCACGTATAATGTGTATGATCACATATCAACATGTGTATGTAATATTTATAATGTCACGTATAATGTGTATGATCACATATCAACATATGTGTATGTAATATGTATAATGTCACGTATCATGTGTATGATCACATAACATATGTTTATGTAATATGTATAATGTCACGTATAATGTGTGTGATCACATATCAACAAATGTGGATGTAATATGTATAACGTCACGTATAATGTGTATGATCACATATCAACATATGTGTATGTAAGATGTATAATGTCACGTATAATGTGTATGATCACATATCAACAAATGTGTATGTAATATGTATAATGTCACATATAATGTGTATGATCACATATCAACATATGTGTATGTAATATGTATAATGTCACATATCATGTGTATGATCACATATCAACATATGTGTATGTAATATGTGTCACATATCGTGTATGATCACATATCAACATGTGTATGTAATGTGTAATGTCACGTATCATGTGTATGATCACATATCAACATATGTGTATGTAATATGTGTAATGTCACATATAATGTGTATGATCACATATCAACATATGTGTATGTAATATGTATAATATCACGTATCATGTGTGATCACATATCAACATATGTGTATGTAATCTGTATAATGTCACGTATAATATGTGTATGATCAGATCTCAATATGTATGTATATATGTATGAAATGTGTATAAATCACAGTGGTTCATGTGTATGTGTAAATCACAGTGTGTGTGTGTGTGTGTGTGTGTGTGTGTGTGTGTGTGTGTGTGTGTGTGTGTGTGTGTGTGTGTGTGTGTGTGTGTGTGTGTGTGTGTGTGTGTGTGTGTGTGTGTGTGTGTGAGTGTGTGTGTGTGTCACCACCACCGGTTGACATCTCGACCCAAGAGTCTCCAAGACTGAATAGAATCCTCTCTGGTCCTGAAGCATCCATCTTCACCACAGCAAAGAACCACGATTCATTGAACAAATCGTCTTCTTATCTATGCTGTGCCCATCGGAGCCCTTCCCGATGCTGAAGCACACAGCTTAACCACAGCAAGGGACTACGACTCATGGACCAAGCTGTCTCCTTATCCATGCTTTGCCTCCCCTCTCCCTCCCCTCCCCTCCATCCCCAAAGGGGTGACAGTGGAGATCCACACGACCTCCCATGTGGCCTCTGGTGTATGCCCGGGTACATCCGGCCTCGGTCTTTTCCCTCTTGGTGCATCCTTCCCCGATCTCACCTCTCCTTGATGGGACAGAATCGGCAAAACCCAACAAGCCACAAGGCAAGGCCATGGCACCAGACCGTCTCGATCGGCACAACTTTGGGCACTACTTATGCAGCCCTTGGCGTGTGTGTGTGTGTGTGTGTGTGTGTGTGTGTGTGTGTGTGTGTGTGTGTGTGTGTGTGTGTGTGTGTGTGTGTGTGTGTGTTTATGTGTCCAAGCCATATCCTTTTCACCATTTGAGCTTTTGTCATCAAGTTTTCACCAAACGTTTATTGTAAGCACATGAAGAAGACTAATTAATAATTGGGTCAAAATGTTAATGGACAAAGTCACAGTGAGTAGAAATAGGCCTTTTATTCGCCTGTCCACTGCGTCAGCACGAGATGGCCAGGTTTCTAAAAATCACTTCCATGTTTCTTAATTTTGTTCACTTGTATTTTGAGATGCTTGCTCGCTAGCTCCACCACCGAAGGTGGACAGAGATTATGTTTACACCCCTCTCTGTCTGTCTGTGTGTTTGTCTGTCTGTGAGCAGGATATCTGAAAAAGTTATGGAGGTATTCGGACGAAACCTGGTGGAAGGGTTGAGTGTGTGCCAAGGACAAATTGATTAGCTTTTGTTGAAGATCTAGATCTGGATATTATGATCTTTAAAGTGATTCTTCACCATTGAGAGATTGGGCCAAAAACGATATATAGCACAATATCTCAAAAAGTTGTGGACGGATTCAAACGAAAATTGGTGGACAGGTTGGGTGTTGACAAGGCCGAATTGATTAGATTTTGGTGAAGATCTGAAGCTGAATCCAACCTATCAGTTGGCTACAAAACGTGAACCGTTCAGTCTGGTGGAGGTTTGCGCTCTACCGAGTACCGGCCTAGTTTACCATTTGAGCTTTTGTCATCAAATGGTGAACAAAGCTTTATTATGAGAATATGGAAAAAAACTTTATGATGATAATTTTTTATATTTTTTTAGCTGTTGTTTTTGTTAAGTTTAGTTTGAGTATAAAGTGGACACAGACAGGTTTTGCCTTTTCGGATGCTTTTGAGTTGTGTTCGTAAAGCAATGGTTAAACTGATGTTTGCGGTAGTGTGTGCCTGCTTGCTTGCTTGGGCTTAGCGGTGCTCCGCCAATGTCACATTGACGACTTGCACTCTAATTCTTGTGTGTTTTGTGCAAGTTTTATTTACAGCATTCAGCATTGTTATCTCTGTATGTCTGATGAATTAATGTTTTTTACATTGAAAGACAAACTAAACAGAGGTGGATGTACACCACACACACACACACATATACACACACCCAAACAAACTTAGCTCAAGAACAATGGTATAAGGAAAATAGAAAAAGAAAACGACTTCAATTCATTAAAATGAGAGTGTTTGTGAAGTAAACGAATGCTTTGAGCAATAACAACACGAATTTAATTGTTGTTGAATATTCGGGTTTGGCTTGGGTTCAATAAGTTAACTTTACCTGCTTCTATGTATCGCGGAGTATCGATGGTGGATCATGAACTTGGGCAAGAAATAAATCTCGTCCCCTAATTATTATCATGAACAAACAAGTACACCACAAGGGTCATTCATTGCAGATGCAAATATGATGGAATTTTAACCCCCAACACCACATCTTCAATGCCTCGTTTACCTGTATGCGACATAGATGCCCCCTTTCCATAGTCTTGCTCGCAAAAAAAAAAAAAACCTCTCCCCTCTCCTCCCACCTGTTCTCCCTCCAATTATCCTCTATTTTCTTCTTATAATCAATTGTAATTATCTCATTTTCACTGCCACCTCACTCCACAGAATCGATTATTCCTTTACTTGCTCCACCTGGAAGTTCAAAACGTTTGGAGTTCAAGGAGCATTTTAATGACAGCATGAAGGTGGCTGGCTTAAGATTTTAGGGTCTTGAGTTTGAGTCCCTGTTTGTCATTGAATTGACTCAGCCTGTCATCCTTCAGAGGTCAGCGAAATGAGTGACCAGCATACGAGTAACAGAAGGCACTGCATCAGCGACACAGCCGTGCCCTCAGAAAAAGATGCAGCCAGTGGTTGCACACAATAGCTATCTATGACACTGTGTAAGAATTGTAGGAGCACAAGGGGCATCTTGATGACAAGTAAACATGGATTGTACTGCAAGCATATTTTACACAATTCAATTATATGGAATTAAAAGTTTTTCATGCTGATCATTCAATTGACAAAAAGTTTCCGTCAAGTTATAACTGCAAAAATTAACGTTTGAGACTCTGACAGGTGTATGTGAACCTGCAGCAAAGCTCGTGTATTAAATCACCAGCATGGTCTGCATATTATGTCCACCAGCAGAGTACTTTCCTGATGGGCGATCTTGTTCCAAGCATGCAACACGTTCTTCTGACGTATACCTTCATTTGGGTGGGGTATTGGCAACTGAGAGCTCTGTGTAAGAAAAATAAAATAACCCGGGTTACGTGCATGAAGCAAAAACATACCTCCTGCTTATAATTCAAAGCACCTCACTGTCGAGGAAAACGTGGGGACAGGAATACTGCACTGGATGATACTGTAAATGGTGGAAACTTGTGAAACCCTCCCTCACCTGGCACATGATACACATTTACATGGAGAATTTGTGCCTCCCCCCCCCCACCCAACCCTTCCCCCTTCTCCAAGACCACCAGCAGAGATAAAAACACTCCTATACATTAACTGGGGTCATGCTGATCCAATGGAGCAAGTCTGGATGGAATTGGCCCAGAACTGTAGGAGGAGTAGCACAACAAACAAACACACAAACAAGCTGGAAGGGCACTCGCTGGAGCGCATACCTCCACCACGTAATGCCTGATCAACGAGAACATATCGGGCCCAAAACATTTTTGAGATATTGTGCCATATTATCGTTTTCGGTCATATCTCCCAATGGTGAAGAATCACTTTAAGAATAAAATAATTCTGGCATCCAGATTTGGATTCCGATCTTCAACAAAATCGAATCAATTGGTCCTTGTCACACACCCAACATGTCCACCAATTTTCGTCCGAATCCGTACACAACTTTTTGAGATATCGTGCACACAAACAAACAGACAAACAAACAAACAGACAGACAGAAAGGGGTGAAAACATAACCTCCTTCACCTTCAGCGGCGGAGGAAACAACCACCTGTCCGTGAATGACAGCAAGGACGATGTCGGATCACTTACTACACTTACACTCGTTTGTAACTCACTTTCTGTCGCATAAAGTGAGGGACAAAAAGCGAAGTCTCGTCGAACAGGAGGTCCAATGCACCTGCAAATCTTACAATCCACAGAATGACGTCATAATCTGCACTTCCAATGGAACAAACACAGCACGTTGTTGCATCGTTGCCACTCCCGACCTGTTCAAGGACCGCAGACACTGCCGTTTATCAAAGACCTTCCCGAATAGGGGAAACTTGATACTCATACATCAGTTTCGTCCTCATCATCCATTGTGATGGCAGGGTGGCCGTGCATACCTTGTAAACGAAATTCGCTATTGATTTGACTGGGACGACCGCTCGTGACTCGCTTGCTGCGGCGCTCATCTGCCCCCTCGCCCTTGATAACTCTCATTCTTTGCTTCAACAAATGTCAGAAGTGCCTCGTGTTGAAATAGATGGAAGACCTTTCTATCTGTGATTGGTATTCCCAGCAAGGATGACCATTTCTTTTCATTTGTGGAAAATCTCACCGCAAATCTTAGTTGATTGTTTTTTTTGTTAGTGGTGCAAAAGAAAGAGAGGGGGTGGGGGAGGGAGTATGATCCAAAGAGCCCAGGCCTCCCCCTTGATCATGCAGAACAGGATGAAATGCATTGAAATAGACCTCCTGCCATGTACTCCTTTTAATACGTTGATTCGGCTATTTCAGAGGAAATAAAGGACCCGCTCCCCTCATTTACAAAAGTTCTCCATCCATCACTTGTGTGTGTGCGTGCGTGTGTGTCTGTGTTTATAATCAACAAATTATGGTGTTAATGTAATGATGTGCATGTCAGATTGTCAGACACTGTCACAACTGAATGAAAATGCAGCAACAGACCGGTTGCGCCCTTATTACGGCATCATCAGGGTATAACATAGCAAGTTGTCAAATCTGCATGTCGTCAGTATCAGGTCACATCTGGGGTCAGCGTACTCCTTTTGTTTAATTTATGATTCCTGACTGCAACTCCCATAACTGGAGATCAACAGGGCAGAGACAACACGTTCTTGTGGTAGATGACACTTGTTGCGAACAGGTCATGAAGCGAGTTCTGTCAGGTCAGGTCAGGTAAGGGAGCATGTGCCGGAGCAGCACGTCGCTGCGTCCACTTTCCGCCGGTACTCCAGGGGCCTCTGTCTGGCCATCCCCCAGGCAGATGCCTGGCGCATCCCCATCTCCTTGAGATGCCGATCAACCTGCTCAATCACGAGGCACGTAGTCATCCCATTGGCCTCCTCCACTCACGAGGCTCCCTCCTTGACAGAATCTGGTGAGCAGGATCAACGTCAGGAAAATGAGCCACATGTCCATGTAGCCGCAGTTGACGGTCATGGACTATACAGGTAACAAATCTCATTTCAGTCTCTCTCAGCAACCGCTCGTTGGACACAAAGTCCAATGAGGATTCTTCGAAGAGACCTGGATTTTCCGATGAGACCTGGTACCAAAGGAATTAAGTCTCGTCTCAGATCCCTGGTCAGAGTCCAACTCTCACATCCATAGAGCAAGACTGGAAGCACCAAGGACCTGAAGACTCGGACTTTCATCCTACTGCACAGGTACCGGCAGCACCACACCTCATGATTCAGTGAATCTATGACTCCCCAGGCCTGACCCAGACATTGACATTGTTGACCTCTGGCTCACAGCCAGCAGAGACATGAATATCACGGCCAAGGTAAGTGAATCTCTCCGTGACCAAAAACATCCTTGCCACAAACAGGTGCAGACAGGATAGCAGCATCCAAGATGTCACTGAAAGCCTGGATCTTAGTTTTGACCCAGGAAACCAGTAATCCCAGTGGCTCCAACTCCTCATTCAGCACCTCGAGGGCCCTCAAAAGGATATCTAAAGTCTCCGCAAAGATGACTGCATCATCTGCGAAAACAATGTCAGAGATCTTGACATTCCCAAATGATGCACCGCAGCTTGATCTCTCCAACATCCTCCCCAGAATCCAGTCCAAACAAGTGCTGAAAAGTGTGGGGGCCAGTGCACACCGATGAATGACAGCAACAGCTGGAAATAAGTCAGAGATGGTATCACCACATCTCACAGCACTTTCAGTACCAGAGTATACTTCAGACATCAGATCGATCAGTTTTGGTGGCACCCCACAAAGCCTAAGAATCCTGCAGAGGGCATCCTGCTTCACTGAATTACACTTTACAGAGATCAACATAGGCTACAAGCAGCCCCTGCCAAAACTCTCAGCTGCGTTCGGTGAGGATCCAAAGAGCAAAGATACGGTCAATTGTCGACTTCTTTGGTGTAAAGCCTGACTGCTCTGGACGCTGGTGATCAAGCAGATGGTGACAAACCCCATCAAGAATAATCTGAGCAAAGACTTTGCCTGGCTCTGAGAGCAGCGTCACCCCTCAGTAGTTGTTGCAGTCTTGGTGATCACCAATCCCTTTCCAGAGAGGGACAACAAGGCCCCTCTTCCAGTCAGTTGGGATGATGCTGGTGTTCCAGGCAGAGCACAGAACTGCGTGCAATGACACGAGTACAGCATTTCCACCAGCCTTGAGAAGTTCAGCATGGACGCCACAGATTCCAGGGAGCTTTGCCCCATTTCAACCGGTTCACCGCAGCCTGTGTTTCCATAAATGAAGGTGGACCACAGTTGATTGGAGGGTCAGCAATCGGGATTGGAACACCCCTGACATTCAACTCAACAGCAGGTGGATCAGCCTGGTACAGCCGCTCAAAATAACCGACCCAGTGGGCCTTCACTTTGGGCTGCTCTGTTTTGAGCCCACCGCCCTCTGCTCAAACAGCAGTATACCGAGAGGCGAGCTTGGAGGAACGCAATGTGTGAATTCCCCTGTCAGCAGGCTGATAATCACATGACCACAGGTGACGCTCTACCCCCTCACAGATAACTCGCACATCGGCCTCCTTGTCCACCCTCAGCACACATACAGTTTTACGCCTCAACTCCCTGAACAGTTCAGCTCTGCAATTAAGCCTGGCCTTGTGACTCTGGTCAATGGTATCCAGTGTCCCTTGAGAGACAAAATTCTTCTTCACCCGGTGGTGAGTTCCATAACTTCGACCGGCAACATCAAGAATGGTGGTCTTGAAGGCACTCCACAACTCTTCAGGATCTCCCAAGGTACCCAGACCCCCCAAATTTCCACTAAGCCTGCTCACAAACTCCTCAGCTACTCTCCCATCATTGAACTTGCCAACATCCAGGCGAGGCTGGGATGGTACCATTCTCCTGGATTTAAGCTGCAACTTTAAAGTTGCTACAACAAGCCGATGGTCAGTATTGAGGAACTGAGCACTCCGGTAGACCCTGCAGTTCTGGATCATCTTCCAGCGACCATCAATGAGCACATGGTCAATCTCCGTTGCCACACCACCAGTGTTGGAATACCAAGTCCAGCTATGAGCCTGTGGGCACTGAAACCATGAACCAGCCACCCGAAGTCCATGACTTCTTGGAAAGTCAAGGAACTTAGTGCTATTCTGGTTCACAGTTCCAGACCAATGGGGACCAACACATGTCTCATGACCATCCCTATCAGTTCCAGTCATGCAGTGAAATCCCCCAAGATGAGAACAGTATCTTGCTTGGGGAATTGATCAACCACAGACTCAAGCGTGGCATAGAATGCGTCCTTCACGGTGAGATCACTCGCCCCAGTCGGAGCATACACAGAGACCAGGGGAATGACACCAAAGGATTGACGAATCCTTAGTCTCATAATACGCTCATTGACCGGTGTTACCTCAACTATCATTGGAGTCAGCTTATTGGACACAGCTACAGCAACTCCTTGAGTATGGTAACCATCAGAGCGACCAGACCAAGAGTAGGTGTAACCACCCACCATGATCTCACCGCAATCCGATCTCCGAACCTTGGAGAGTGCTGCAATACCGATGTCCAAACGCTTGAGCTCAGATGATAACAGAGACAGGTGATCATCCTCTCTTCGGGATAGGACATTCCAGGCACCCACCAGAAGGAACTGCCTCAGGTTGACCCAAGGAGACCGCCACCTGGTTGACGACAACTCAGCACCACCCCGACACACACCACTGCAATCTGACCTGGGAAGTTTACCCCGTGGTTTCCCTCTATCATCAAAGATTGGGGGTCCTGAAGGCTTTGCCCCATTCCCGTCATCCTGTGAGCTGCTCTGCGAAGGGAAGCTGCATTGGAGGTACGCCCACGGAGTGGGTTTTGAGATTTTTTTTTTAATGCTTTAAGAATGTTTTGCAGAATGAAGGGGTTTGCGGTGGCCAGAGTGCAAATCCTGCCACCAACCTCCAAATAAAAAGTAACCCAACTGCAGGAGGACGTCCACAGACACAAAGTGCTGTGATGGGACTTCATCTATGCCTTTCTGCATTGTCAAGTTCGGGGGTTCGTCGTGTGTTTGTGTTTGTATGTGTATGTGTAATACATATTAATACATACATATCAATATATAAATGTATATACAGTATATGTAAATATATGTATAAATATATATGTTTATATAAATAAAAAAATTATATATTTGTATGTATAAATAAATAAATAAATAACGTGTGTGTATGT